>NW_019154088.1:13479654-13496894 GCF_002288905.1 Enhydra lutris kenyoni | reverse complement strand
GTGTGTGTGTGTGTGTGTGTGTGTGTGTGTGTGTGTGTGTGTGTGTGTGCTAGGCGCAGTGCTAGCTCTTAGGGCTTTGGTAACAAATAAAACAGTCTTGGTCTCTGCCCTTAGGGAGCTCCACATTCAGAGAGCTGATGAAAGTAACTTGTTAAATGAAGTCAACTCTGTCTTTGAGGGAATTACCAGCTTGAATAGCAATCATTTTTTCACTTGTTGCAACAGAAGGCAACAGTAAGACAAATATCAAAATGAGACAAAAACACAAAAAATGCCACACAGCAGGACATGATTCGGACACAAATAGTTCAGAAAGTGTAAAAAACTTTAGAAACTGTTGAGATCGCTTGGGTTAAACTTGTGACCCTTGAGGCACTGAAATGGAGAAGGAGAAAGACAGGAAGGACTGAGATGGTATAAGAGTGGACACAGTGGTTAAGAACAAGGTCTTTGGGGTAGGTCAGACCTGGGCTCAAATGCCAGCTCTGTCACTTACTATGTGACTATAGATGAAATTCACATAACAAAATTATTTTAAAGTGAACAAGAAGTGATATTTAGGACATTCACAATATTGTGCAACCTCCATCTATATCTAGATCTAAAACATTTCTGTCACCTCAAAGTAAAACTTATATTCATTGAGTGGTCATTCCTTATTCCTGCCTTCCTCCAGTCCTTGGTAACCACCAATCTGTATTCTGTCTCTACGGTTTTATCTATTTGAATATTTCATACAAATGGAATCATACAATAAGTCTTTGTGTCTGGCTTCTTTGAATTAGATAATGTTTTCTAGGTACCTCTATGTAGCATATATCAGTACTTCATGCTTTTTATGGCTGAATAAATTTCCATTGTATGTACATAACATGATTTGTTTAACCATTCAGCAATTGATGGATATTTGGACTGTTTCCACATTTTTAAAAAAGATTTTATTTACTTATTTGACAGAGATCACAGGTAGGCAGAGAGGCAGGCAGAGAGAGAGAGAGAGAGAGGGGAGGAAGCAGGCTGCCCGCTGAGCAGAGAGCCCAATGCAGGGCAGGACACTGGGATCATGACCTGAGCCGAAGGCAGAAGCTTTAACCTGCTGAGTCACCCAGGCTCCTCTATTAAGCATTTTAAATCAGAGTGTCTCAAACCTAGCACTGTTGACATGGGGACTGGAGAATTCTTTGTTGTGGGCCCTGAAACCTGTGCATTTAAGGAGGTTCAGCAGCAATTCTGGCCTTTACCCAGTAGATGTCAGTAGCATCCCCCCAGTTGTGACAACGAATACTGTCTCAAGACATTGTCAAATGTCCCATGGGTGGCAAAAATTTCTGCTTCTTCTCACAGAAATCCATTGTTTTAAAGGATTCTCTGTACACTTGAAGCAAATCTGTCACTGAAACAAGAGAGTCAAACAAAGTTAGGGCCTTTAAGAAATGGATGTTCCTTGCAAATTTGCATACAGGAAATATTATTTTGTTTACAGTGTAATGATGTCAAGGAGTTTGCAGATTTACAAATGTGTGACAACCAGAAAATTATATCATTAAATATTCATGTACCTTTCTTCTTTTTTTTTTTTTTAAGATTTTATTTATTTATTTGACAGAGAGAGAGATCACAAGTAGTCAGAGAGGCAGGTAGAGAGAAGAGGAGGAAACTGGCCCCCTGCAGAGCAGAGAGCCAGATGTGGGCCTTGATCCTAGGACTCTGAGATCATGACCTGAGCCAAAGGCAGAGGCTTAACTCACTGAGCCACCCAGGAGCCCTTGACTTCTCTTTTTTTGGATCCACTGTTCAGGAGCATGTTGTTTAGTCTGCACATATTTGTCAATTTACCAGTTTTTTTCTTGTATTTTATATCTGGTTTCATAGCATTGTGATCAGAAAAAAATGCTTGATATGATTTCAACCTTCTTAAATTTATTAAGATTTGTTTTGTGATCTAACATATGATCTATCAGACAATTTCCATGTATACCTGAGAAGAATGTGCATTCTGCTGCTGTTGGATGAACTGTTCTGTAAATGTCTGTTAGGTCCATCTGATCTAACATGTAGTTTAAGTTTCCTGGTGGATTTTCTGTTTGGATGATTTATCCATTGTTTAAAGAGGTGTACTGAAGTCCACCACTATTTTTTTTTTTTTAAGATTTTATTTATTTATTTATTTGACAGAGATCACAAGTAGGCAGAGAGGCAGACAGAGAGAGAGGAAGGGAAGCAGGCTCCCTGGAGAGCAGAGAGCCCAGTGCAGGGCTCCATCCCAGGACACTGGGATCATGACCTGAGCCCAAGGCAGAGGCTTTAACCCACTGAGCCACCCAGGCGCTGCCTGAAGTCCACCACTATTATTGTATTGCTGTCTATTTCTCTCTTCAGATCTGTTTGTATTGGCCTTATATCTTTAGGTACTCTATGTTGGAGGCTTACATATTTATAATTGTTATCACTGCCTAATGAATTGACCCCTTTACCATTATATAATGCCTTTTGTCTCTTGTTACTGTTTTTGGCTTAAAGTCTATTTTGTCTGATGTAGGTGTAGATACCTCTGTTTTCTTTTGGTTTCCATTTCCATGGAATATTTTTTCCCATCCCTTCACTTTCAGTCTATATGTGTCTTTGAAACTAGAGTCTCTCATAGACAGCATATAGTTGGATCTTTAAAAAAAAAAAAAAATCCATTCAGCTACTGTCTCTTTTGATTAGAAAATTTAGTCCATTTACATTTAAAGTAATTACTGATAGGGACTTACTACTGCAGTTTTGTTAATTGTTTTGATTTATTGTAGTTCCTTTGTTCCTTTCTTCTTCTCTTTCTCTTTTTGTGAGTTGATGGTTTTTCTATAGTGGTATGCTCTGATTCCTTATATTTTGTGTATCTACTACAGGTTTTTGTGTGGTTACCATGAGGCTTACATAAAACATCTTAGAGTTATAACAGTCTATTTTAAGCTGATAACAACTTAACTTTGAATGCATAGATATATAGACACACACATATTTTGTCCTTGCTCTTCTAATTTACAGCTTTTTACCATGTATCCATTAACAAATTGTAGCTATAGTTATTTTGGATACTTCTGTTTTTTATCCTTTATGTTAGTTATGTGATTTACCCACCATCATTACAATATTAGTCTGAATTTAAGTATATATGTACTTTTACCAGTGAGTTTTTTTTTTTTTAAAGATTATGTATTTATTTGACACACACAGAGAGAGACACAGCGAGAGAGGGAACACAAGCAGGGGGAGTGGGAGAGAGAGAAGCAGGCTTCCCACTGAGCGGAGAGCCCGACATGGGGCTTGATCTCAGGACCCTGGGATCATGACCTGAGCCTAAGGCAGATGCTTAACGACTGAGCCACCCAGGAACCCCTACCAGTGAGTTTTATACTTACATGTGTCATGTTACTAAGTAGCAACTATGTATTTCAGCTTAAAGAACTTCCTTTAACATTTCTTGTAAGACCACTCTAGTGGTGATGAACTCCTTCAGATTTTGCTTGTCTGGGAAACTCTTTATATCTCCATTTCTGAAGGACAACTTTGCCACATAAAGTATTCTTGGTTGGCAGTTGCTTCTTCTGAATATATCATCCCACTTCCTTGTGGACTGCAAGGTTTCTCCTGAAAAATCTTTCAGTAGTCTAATGGGGGTTCCCTTGTATGTAACAAATCACTTTTCTCTTGCTGTTTCTAAGAATCTCTCTTTATATTTAACTTTAAAAAAAAGATTTTATTTATTCATGGGTGGGGAGTGCACACAAGCAGGGGGAGAAGCAGAGAGAGAGGGAGAAGCAGACTCCCTGCTGAGCAGGGAGCCCGACATGGGGCTCCATCCCAGGACCTGAAGATCATGACCTGAGCCAAAAGCAGATGCTTAACTGACTGAGCCACCCAGGCACCCCTATATTTAACTTCTGACAGTTTAATTATAATGTTTTTCATTGTGGGCCTTTTTAGTGTCCTAAAGGGGAGGATTGCAGTCAGCACCTACATACAAGCTGATTAGAAGCTAGACGCTTAGGTACCACATGGGGAAGTATGCAGTTAAAGCCCTTTCAGGGAGAAACTGGGAAATGATCACTTTTTGCCTGCTCTTGTGGAGGCCGAGAAAAATCGAGGCCATCCCACCTCAGGTTTAGCCTTAGCATAGGTACAGCCATCTTAGCTCTGGCAGCCATTTCAGACCCCTGTGCCCAAGGGCTGAACTTTCCCCCACCCTGCTTTAGTAAGCCCCACCCTGCTTTGGTTCCAGAGACCCCCACCCTGCTTTGGTTCCAGGAATCCCCACTCTGCTTTTGTAACAGGAACCCATAAATACCCCCGCCGTAACTAAGCTCGGGGTCCAAGTCCCTACTCTGCTGTGTTGGGTATACTTGGGCCCAAGCTTAAGCTTGTCGAATAAACCCTCATGTGATTGCATCGGTGTTGGCTCCTTGGTGGTCTCTCGGACGTGAAAACTCTGGTACAACACTCTATGCTAAGCCTCGCTGGATAGCTGTTGGGCGTTGCTTCTCCACCCATTTGAAAACTGTCTTTGTTTGCTATAGTCCTATTATACTCATGAATGCAAATACCATTTACTATCAGAGCCAGGTGACTTGGGAGCCCATCCTTTGGGTGGCACCCATAAAAGTTGGGGTGCTACAAATGTATACAAACTCTTTCTGAAGATGCTGGCAACTTAATTTTATTGTTGGAGGGAGCTGGAGGGGAAAGGTGAGCTCCAAGGAGGATCACAGTCATGCCCTAGATGCCTGCTGATTAGAAGCTGGATCCTCAGGCAGTGGAATACAAAGTATGCAGTCACACCTCTTCCAGTGAAAGGCTTGGAGGTGGGTGTTTTGCCTGCCCCCTCTGCACTGAGCCCTGGGGGGAGAGCCACAGTGAGTGCTCTTGCACGAGCCCATTAACAACAGCTCTTTGTCTGCTTCAGTCCTGTGGAACTCAGTGAACGGCAAGTCCTTTTGGCTATCAGATCCAGGCAATCTGGAAGCTTGTCTCTTGGGTGGCAGCCACAAAAGCTCTGGCATCAGGCCTGTGGACAAGCTCCTTCCAGAGAGATGCTGATGACCTGGTTTTACCACTGGAAGTGAGC
Source organism: Enhydra lutris kenyoni (assembly GCF_002288905.1). Taxonomy (NCBI): domain Eukaryota; kingdom Metazoa; phylum Chordata; class Mammalia; order Carnivora; family Mustelidae; genus Enhydra; species Enhydra lutris. The sequence continues at coordinate 13,491,787 of NW_019154088.1, read as the reverse complement.
CTGAGGGGAAGGTGGGGAAGTGCCTATCAGCTTGTTCTGGCTCCAGGAAGGTGGTCAGCACTTACATGCTAATTAGAAGCTGGACCCTCAGGCAGCAGCATGTAAAGTATATAGTCAAACTCCTCCCGGAGCAAGACTAGGAAATGGGCATTTTTGCCAGCTCCTTTTGCACTGAGGTCTGGAGGCATAGCCACAGTGAGTAGTCATGTACTATCAAGAATGGCTCCTTTATTTGCTATAGTTCTCTGGGACTCAGGAACCCTATCCCTATAGGCTTTCAGAGCTAGGTGTTTTGGGAGCCCATTGCTCAGGATAGGGAGCCTTAAAAGTTGGGACACTAGATGTGCAGTTCAAACCCTTTCCTTCTCAGGAAGAAGACAGGAGACGTTCCCTTGGATTGTATGGTACTGTACCAGGGGTGCGGTTTATGGGGAGTCTGTCTCAGATTTCCCTACCCAATTAGATGTGAGCATTTTTTTTAAACAATTTTTTTTTTTTTTTAAGATTTTACCTATTCATTTGACAGAGATCACAAGTAGGCAGAGAGGCAGGCAGAGAGAGAGGAGGAAGCAGGCTCCCTGCAGAGCAGACAGCCCGATGTGGGGCTCGATTCCAGGACCCTGGGATCATGACCTGGGCCGAATGCAGAGGCTTTAACCCACTGAGCCACCCAGGCGCCCCAGATGTGAGCATTTTTGATGAGGGAACAGAAGTATGGCTGAGGACAAAGCAGAAACCTACACCCTGCAACCTCCCCTCACCCCCCACTCCTGGGAGAGATAATGTGTGACACTTTTCCAAGAATCTCCCAACTATCTTAATGTTAATGCCTTGCTAGAGCAGAAAAACAACCTTAACTTGGCAATGGCAAGGCCTCCCTTATCTTGTAGGTCCTCTTTAGCATATGAAAGTTCTTTTGAAACCTCTCTTTTTCCCTACCTTTCCCAACCCCATAGTATATAATGAACCACCTGTCACAACTCCAGCGCAGCAGCTCTTTCCGTCCTTCCTGGTGCTTTAATAAACCACCATTTTGCACCAAAGACATCTCAAGAATTCTTTCTTGGTTGTCAGCTCCAGATCTCACTTATATTCCAAAACTTCATCATTTTCTCTGTTGAATGATATGTAGGAGTCAGTCAGCCACTAGTTTCTGGATTTCTCTCCTGTTATGCCCCCCAAATGGGTCTGCGATTAAAGGAGCGAGACTGATATAAAGCGAAGGTCAAGCAAAGCTTTATTTCGCGCCAAGCATCAAGAATCAAACTGACTGGCCAGGGCTGTGCCTTTTACAGAGAGGGGCAACCCCGCTCTCCTTTACGGGCTAGCTTTTAAGGGCAAAGGCCATGCGGTTGGGCCTGGCCATGCACAGGTGGCTAATGAAATTGTTACACACAGAGAAAGCTGCACAGTGATGCTAGGTGACCAACTGAATTACTATTTACCCTATAGTAAACATTTGACCCAGCCTATCACCTTGGTTAGGATTGGCGCCCAAAAGGCTCCCAAAGGGCAGGGCCCATACTCCTTGGTAGCTAGGGAGACAGTATGCATCCCCCCACTGATCAGATGTCTCCACCTGGCCTGACCCACCCTTGTATTTAAGCTTTGTTACCTGAGGCTTGTTTCTGGGACTTGTTTTTAAGTAAGTCCCCTGGGGGAAGGGGAGCAAGGACAGTTTAAGGGTTAAAACAACAAGGTTATTGTTTAACCTCAATGGAAGCCTCTGGCTAAAATATAAAAATATAAAATGGGTCCTTACATCTCCGAGGGAATTACTCCACATGTACAGTCAGCAAGCACATCTATGGGAGAAGGGACGTTCTGGAGCCTCTTCTGTGTCCATCTTGGTCTGCAGTCACTCCAGACTTACTTAGTATAAATGAGTCGGACAAAAACATTATCTCTTTCAGATTCCAAATGCTAATGGCACTCAGTAAGTGACTTTAGGCAAAAAGTCAATTGCAGCTTTGAAGGCAGACATGAGCAGAATAGTTTATTAAATTTTTAGGGAAGTTTAGTGATGTAAAGACAACTCATCATTTAACAAAAATTAGTAATTTTCACTTTCATTTACTTAAAATTGTGCTTACAATGACATTTACTGAACTGCCACAAGAACACAGGAATCAAAACTACGCTGGACCATGATCTCTCCAATTTATAATTCATCTTTAATAGTACATCAAAGGATTATTTTTTCAAGAGTTCTGATTATAATCTCCAAACACAGGAGGGTAACATCTCTTAATTTGGCATAGTAACTATTAAACAGCTAGCACCTTAACATCTACCTGTATAGTGAACAAATTACTTACTTAATGATAACTTCCAAATCTATCTCCAGCTCTGATTTTTCTCCTGAACCACAGACCCCCAGTGGGCTTGTGAACAGCTTCACATGGTGGTCTCCTAGGTACCTCCAAGTCAACATATCCAACTGAATTAAGCCATAATCCCTCCTCTTTCCTCCTCTTCCTGAAACTAGTCCTGTCCTTCACAGTGAATGAATGGCACCCCTTAGACCCACTTGCCCAAACCAGAAAGAAGTCCTTTCCCTTCCTCACCACCCTTCCCTCCTATCTAGCAGTGACCAATCCTGTTGATTCTCCTTGGTCTGGTGCATCTCCATACTCACAACCACCTAGTAACAGCTCTCATCATGTCTCACTTGGGCCATTAAGCAATGTGGTTATTGATCTCTCTGACATCCAGGTGGCTACCAGAATGATCTTTGGAAAAAACATCTTAACATGCCAGTGTTCAAAATTCTGACAATCAAAATCTAAATTCCTAGCATTTCATATAAGGTTTTTAAAGATCTTTCAACCTCATCTCCCAGAACTCTTTCCATTTACCCATGTATCCTCACTAATACACATATCTTTTGCTTTAGAGAACCAAACATTCTAGTTCCTCAAATCTTTTTGTGTGTTCTATAAGTGGTAATTTTAGCTTAAGGATAATTTTTTTCTCCTGCTGTCTTCTTTCAGTATTTTTTCTTTAATTTTTGACTTTCTGTGATTTGAAATGATATGTCTAGGTGTAATTCTGGGGGGCATTTATCCTGTTTGTGTTCTCTGAGCTTTCTGCATCTGTGGTTTGGTGTCTGACATTAATTTAGGAAAATTCTCAGCCATTATTGTTTCAAATATTTCACTTATTCCTTTTTTCTCTTTCTGGTATTCCATAATGTGTATGTTACATCTTTGGTAGTTGTCCCGAAATTCTTGGATATTCTATTTCTTCTTCTTCTTCAGTCTTTGTTCCCTTTGCTTTCAGTTTTGAAGGTTTCTACTGATATATCTTGAAGCTCAGAAATACTTTCCTTATCTGTGTCCAGTCTACTAATAAGCTCATCAAAGGCATTCTTCATTTCTGTTATAGTGTTTTTTGATCTGTAGCATTTCTTTTTGTTTTTTGTTTTTTTTTCCCCCTTGGGATTCCTATATCTCTGCTTACATTGCTCATCTGTTCTTGCATACTTTATACTTTATCCATTAGTGCCCTCTACATAATAATTGTAGTTGTTTAAAATTTCCACTGTGATAATTCCAATATCCAGAGATGGCAGTCTAAGGGCCTACTTAGCCGGAGCAGCCCCACCTCGGTAGAACAGCCATTTTGTTGTTTATGCAGTGAACTTAGATTGACCCTGCCCCCCAGAGGAACCCACTTAGAAACGGGTCTGGGAAACCGGTAAAATATGGCCAACCAGCCCCTAATAAAAGAGCCCATATACCAGAACGTGTCAGGTCAGGGAGAGATAAAAGAGCCCAGATGCAAGGACGAGTCAGGCCAGGTGGAGACATCTAATCAGTAAAGTGCACATACTATCTCCCTGACTACCAAAGAATGTGGGCCCCGCCTTTTGGGCACCAATTCTGACCAAGACTAGTTCAAATAGCTACTATGGGGTGAATTGTAATTCAATTGGCCACCCGTGTGTGACCTAGCATGACTGTGCAGCTTTCTCTGTGTGTTACAATCTCATTGGCCACCTGTGTGTGGCCAGGCTCAACCACGTGGCCTTTACTCTATAAAAGTTAGTCTGTAAGGCAGGGAGGGGTTGCCTTCTCTGTAAGAGGTGGCCCTGGCGGGTCGGTTTGGTTCTCCATGCTTGGTGCAAAATAAAGCTTTGCTTTACCTTCGCTTTGTATTGGTCTCATCCTTTTGTCCACGGACCCTTCAGGCAGGATGTCTTCAAGTTTGTTTTTTCACTTTTAGTGTGCCTTGTAGTTTCTTCTTGATAACCAGGAATGATGTATATGTATGTATATGATGCATTTTCCCATAAAAGAACTACTACAAATAGACCTTTAGTAATGTGGTAGTAAGGGGTAGGGGAAGGGAGGTGTGCTATAGTGGTGTGATTAGGTCTCAGTCTTTTAGTGACCTACGCATCTAGACTGTAGACTTCACAAGTGTTTCTTAGTTTTTGTTTCTTTTTTTTTCTTCTCCCTCCTTAGGTGGGACAGGATGGCTAGAGTGGGCTGGAGTTGGGTATTTCCCTTCTCCCAGGTTGGGTAGGCCCTGATAATACCCCAGAAGGTTAGGGTCTGGTTAAATAGTTTCCCCTGCGGGAAGTCTTTGTTAAATAACAAAGAACAGAGTGCTCTGGTTTCAAAATGGTTCCTTTTCCCCTTTCCCTGCCAAAGTATTAGAGGCTTTTTGTCCAATATGACTATGAGAACCTGGTGTAGCTACTGGAGATAAAACTCACAAAAGTATGGGGATGTCCTCTACAACTGGGTCCCCCCAGAGATCTTGGGGGCAATGGTTTGCCTTGTCTCGTCACCTCTCCTGTAGATCCAAGAAGTATTGTTGGCTTTTCAGACTGTTCATTTTTTCAGTTGTTGTTAGGATGGAGTCGTGACTTCCAAACTCCTTACATTCCATTCTAATAATATCCCAGAATTTGGTAAGCAAGTTCATGTTTACAATATCTAAATGCATCATGGTTTTATCAAGGCAACTTTTTTTTTTAAAGATTTTATTTATTTATTTAAAAGAGACAGAGATAGTGAGAGAGAGCATGAGCAGGGAGGAGAGGGAGAAGCAGGCTCCCCACTGAGCAGGGAAACTGATGGGGAGCTCGATCCCCTGGGATCATGACCTGAGCCAAAGGCATATGCCTAACCCACTGAACCATCCAGGCACACCTTATCAAGATAACTCTATCCTATCTCAGTCTTCCTTATTTCTGTCAGAAGCAGCCCATAATTTTTTGGTCACTAAGGACCACTGCCAAACCTCTATCTACAACATATCTATATTCCAATCACAATAAATACAGTACCTCCTTATCACAGAAACCACCCTTCTTCACTTTTTCCTCTACCCCTCCACTTCTCAGGAGCAGATGACCTGGGTGAAAGAGATAACCCAGAAAAAGGAGGCCAGGAGCCAAGGACTCTCTCTGGAGCCTTGACTTAGTCTCCACTCTTTTGCTATCCATGTTCTCCCTTAGCTCACCATGGGTCAGGATATGCACAGTTCAAGGACTACTCACTGCACTCTAGAGGGATAGCCCAACCTTCACCTGGAAAGGGGGAATACTGTATGTCTACCAATTCTTCTAGCCAGCACAGGACAGCACTGATGAAGGACAACACAGCCAAAAAAAAGGTGACCAGGATGTCTGCTACATTATCGACAAGGCCTATGGCATCCCATAGCTCCATTGCTGGTAGCTTCAAGAGGGTGCAACTCCCCAGTCCCAGAAGGCCCACCCCATCCCCCAGGACACATCCCTTCAGTGTGAGTGCCTCTCCAGCACCCAGCTCTACTCTCAGAGCTTCGCAGTGTTTACCTCATTTCTTCTGGCACCTGCTCTTATTCTGGCTGGCATTGTTCTCATCTGTTTTCACATGAGTTTGTCTCATCCGTTTAAATTTTAAAATGCTATAGAAGGGAAATGGTACAATTCCTTTTTATGTTCTCAGTGTCTGAAGCTGTATACTTAATGAATGACTTTATGGAGTACATATTAATTGCTTGAAAAGTACTTATTAAATTAATTGCAAATAGATGATTAAAGCCCAGAGTTGATGACAGAATCAAAAGAAACCATGCTTGTTGTAACACTGTATGTCAACTATACTTCAATTTAAAAAATAATGTTTGTGAAAATGTTATAAAATGATAAAGACTCAACTATGTAAACCATATCTAGTATTGAGCTAAAATAATGTTATTTATCATTTAATGATAGAGATATTAATATGAATAAGGCAAACTTCTGCTGTTAGGAGTCTAGCAGAAGAAACTAAGCTGATAGTACATAATTTCAGCAAAATGTAGAGTGCTATGGTAGAAGTGTGTGGAAGTACCCTAAGAACATTCCAGAAATAGTTAATCCACCCACAAGGCCTTAGGAGAGAAAGACCTCAATATTAACTCTGTGTCAGTTTGACAAGCCATTGTCCCTAGCATTGAGCTGATCAATCAATTGCATGTATTGAGCACCTACTCCATACAGACAAATGTATCAAACAAGTATTATGAGAGAGAGTCTTTTGTGTTAGCCCTGAGCAAGGCAAGCTATTATCTCCTTAAAAACACTAGAAAACAAGGGTCACAGGGAGAAACCAGGATATAGAGCTAACATCCTGCAGAGCCCCTGAAGAAGATTTGGACCAGGACATTTCCATACATTCCTGTGTAAGAAGTTGGATCAATGTCTAAGGATATCCAAATTAAGTACACCCAGATAAGTACTTACTCACCCAGAAGTGAGAAAGCAATAAGCAGAGTTTTCTTTGAGCTTCCAAGTTTTCTTTTATCAGTGATTGGCTGCCCATACTGTCCTCAGGTATTTGACTTATCGGAAAGAAAACATACTTTTCTCAACGGGCCTTCTGCCACATCTTGTGGTCCCCAAAGAAAAGAAGATCAAAAGGCCTTAGGGTGCTTACCAATCCCACAAAGATGCTTCCTGCCACAGCCTGGTTGTCCGTGGCAGTGGTACCTGTAATGATTTACAAAAAACCAGGTTACCTAAAGGGATATAAAGACCTAAAGCAGTAACATTAGCAGGAATCTTGGGAGAGTATCCCACAAAACCTCTCCTCCATTTTACTGGTAAGGAAATTGAGACCTAGAGAAGTAGAGTGAGAAGCCTAAGGCCAGAAAGCAAGTTACAAACAGATCCTGGACCAGAAATCAGGACTCCTGGCTTCTAGAACAAGTACATTAAAACTCATTATGAAATAGTAGTTCAGCCTATTTTTTGTCTCTCTTCTGCCCCTCAGCCTACATAGGGCCTGGACCTGACCTTCTGAAATCAGGCATGCTTGAAAGAGTTTGCCTTTTCACATTGGTTTTACCCCTCTACATCCTACACATATCCATTTTTCCAAAATAAGTGTCATCTTCATGCCTCTTGACAGATTACATGATGAAGACCCACCTCCTGACTGGTATAGGAGAATGACTCATGTTCTGAACCACCCACTGCACAAGGCCCAGGTAGCAGAGAATGGACATCACACATCCAAAGAAAGGGATGATTGGTAAGGTCTGTAGTGAGAATGACAGGGCAACTGGTGAGATGAACGTGCTCATGTGTGCCATAAATGAACTGCACTTCAGGCCTCTGAATTAGGCTCTCAGCATCCCAAGAGCAGCTGATACAGTATACATACTCAGTGGATATTTAAACACAAGCTAGTTCAGGAATACATTTAAATGTATTAAAAATCTATCATCTCGTTAGTACTAGCACAAGGAGATGTTTCTGAGACTTCCTCCTCAACCCCTATGTCATTCCAATTTCAAAGATAATAATCGAAGAGCAAGAGACTGATGCTGTTTACTAATGGGATCAAATTCTCTTCTTAGAATCAAATTGATGTATATACTGGCTCATCTCTTGGACACACATTTTCCTTCTTCTTTTTTAAAAGATTTATTTATTTATTTGAGAGAGAGAAAGAGAGAGAGAGAGAGAGAGAGAGAGAGAGAGAGCACGCAAGCAGGGGGAGGGGCAGAGGGAAAGAATCCCAAACAGACTCCTGGCTGAGCACAGAGCCCAACACAGGGTTTGATCTCAGGACCCTGAGATCATGACCTGAGCTGAAATCAAGAGTCAGATGCTTAACCAACTGAGCCACCCTGGGTGCTCCTGGACACACATTTTCATCCTCTACTTTATACCTCCCCCAACGCTCTCACTCCCCCCATAACAACAGATATGACTTAAAAAGAAATGACATTCTTGGCTGGCATATCAAAATCAGAGAAAGCCACAGTGTAATTCAGGAAATTTTGAAAGTAAAAAAAGAGAGAGTGAACAAGAGTGAAGCCAGGAAGGACACAAGGGAAGATGGGATCATCTCATGTGGGATTAGAACCTGCTGCTGCTACTGAGGTTGGCCTCCCTATGACCACATGGAGGCAGGCTTCATTCCTATGAGCTGCTCATAAATGACAGAGGACTCAGCTGTTTAGTTCCCCTATATACATGCTCAGTTGTACTCCGGTATACTCTTCCCTCTCCCACCAGATCTCCTACTACCATCGTTAACAAAACACAGCACAACCTCCTCATGCTTATCCCAAATTTCTTTTCTCTGGGGTCTAGAAGAGCTATTCTTAAAAAGCAGAGCCCTCACATTCAATTTCCCATACCTGGATCTGGTCTCCAGCCACTGAAATATATTAAATCGAGGATCAATTCTGATGACAAAGATCCCAAAGACACATTGAAGACCCAGGCCCAGAATGCTGCCCTCCAGGATACCTATAGGACCAATCAGAACATTACTGCAATGTGAGTTCTAGATGTCCGTTACCTGGTTGGATTTTTAAACATGAGTACATGTACTCTGGGTGGAATCGACCTAGGATGTTAACGGTAAATTGGGTGAGGTGGAGTGGGGACGAGGGGGAAACAGAGAAATCATATATAAAGAGCCACATATGTCTGTATGGTTTTTCAAAACTGTCTACAGGTTAGATGGCATACATACACACATACAAATAAAAGTGTCATAAATCAATACTTTACTATTACTGTGTGCAATGTGGATTCTATTTTCTTTCCTTCTTTCTTTATTTTTTGTTTGTTCTTTCTGGATCCACAAATTGGTATCAAAGTTCACCAATGGATCACAACCTACAGTTTGAAAATAAGTGGTCTAGGGCCTCTGAGAACCTTAAAATTTCTCTAAGGAAGAAAACTGTCAGAGAAGCAAATTCCAGAGATTGTCAGATCTTAGTTCTATGCCTTTGTAATCAATAGTGGGCCCATGTACTTTTTAACTAATAACACATGGCCCTGGGCTATGTTGTAATACCCATCCTGCATGCCCAAAACTCACTGCACTGCCGTGTTCGAAGCAGGCAGAGGGTGAGGATGAACACGCAGATTCCTGTGAAGAAGGTCAAATGTAGACTCTGGCTAGCTATCACCTCTCCCCCACAGCTCTCACAGAATGAAGTTAAAAGAGTCCAAGCTGAGGACACAAGTCACATGACTTCCTTTTCCTTTTCCTCAAGTTTCTGTACCAGTAAGATGTGATAAAAAGGCTTATTCTTGGGGTGCCTGGGTGGCTCAGTTGGTTAAGCATATGCCTTCTGCTCGGGTTGTGATCTTGGGCTCCGGGGATCAAGTCTCACATCGGGCTCCCTGCTCAGTGGGGAGCTTGCTTCTCCCTCCCTCTCTGCTCTTCCTACTGCTTGTACTCTCTCTATTTAATAAATAAAATCTTTTAAAAAAATTTAAAAGAGGTTTATTCTTTAAGACTGTTCTAATGAATACCAAAGTATTTTTTTAAAAGATTTTATTTATTTATTTGGCACAGAGAGCTGAGCAGGGAGCCCAATGCAGGGCTCAATCCCAGGACCCTGAGATCATGACGTGAGCCAAAGGCAGACGCTTAATCGCTTAATCGACTAAGCCACCCAGGCACCTCTAACCAAAGTATTTTTAAAAAAGAGGTAAATGGGGGCACCTGGGTGGCTCAGTGGGTTAAGCCTCTGCCTTCGGCTCAAGTCATGGTCCTGGGGTCCTGCGATCAAGCCCTGCATTGGGCTCTCTGCTTGGTGGGGAGCCTGCTTCCTCCTCCCTCTCTCTCTGCCTGCCTCTCTGCCTACTTGTGGTCTCTGTCTGTCAAATAAATAAATAAAATCTTTAAAAAAAAAAAAAAAGAGGAAATTGTTCCCCTATGGATCTCTGCCCAATATCCAACCACTCCAAGGGCAAAAGTAAAGGCTAAGCCACAGATCAACTACTTATGGTCTTATGGTCTGTTGATGTATCAGACATGTTTGATCAATACACAAACTGCTTTCCTCACATCTAGTATTGGACAAGGAAAGAAAATTAAAAGAGAGGTCTCAAAAGAAAAGAAAACAAAAAGAGCATGTTGTCCATTGGGATGTGTCAGGAACAACAACAGTGACAAAAAGCTTCATAGGTCAGAGTTGAATTTCAGAGCTGTTCTCACTGTGAACTCATCTCACTTGAAGTGAATAAAATCTGGTTTTCAGAATGCATCCTGTTAACAAATGAAGTCTGAAAATTAAGGTTGTACTCTGGTGTGTTTCTCCAAATTATCGTTCTTTTTCCTTTTCTTTTTTTCTTTCTTTCTTTTTTTCCTTAGTGTGTGTGTGAACATTTTCTGTGCATCCACTGGAGAACAGGCAGAAAAGAGGAACTCATAGAGAGTCTGGAAGTTACTCTCTCACCCCAAGCCTACAATCAAAGGACACGTGCCTGCTATAGTTAGTTAGATGAGCTATGACTGCTATAGAATCCAGTTCAGTATACACTGGACAGTCAATTCTCCCCTTAAACTCTAAGGAATAATAAAAGACAGCAATGGATGCAAGAAGTCTGGAGGACTAGAGGGAAAAAAGCCTAACGAGTATCAGGGAAGTAAGGGAGACACACACGACCACCAAGCCAATTCACTAGCTTAATGCAGCTGCAAGCCTCTTGGTTTTAATTACTTCATTTAAAGGGAGTATGGTTTTTCTCATTTTTGACACAAGCCTGACAATAAACAGCCTGAAACTCTTCTCTGAAACTTAACCCCTCCTGCCCCCAGCAGTGAGACACGAGGCTATAAGAACCTGATGATCCGCGCACAGAGACCTGCTGCAGTTCGCTCCCTGAGCCTTGGGTTTGCAGGTGCAGGGGAGTGGTTTAAGACACAGCCCAGGAGCTGTCAACGGAGAAAAAGGGAAGTTGCTGAATCTCACTCATCATTTCATTCAGAGCTTCAGGCAGGAGTTTTTAAAGGGCTTTAGACATCTTGTTAGTTTTTTACCAAAGAACCTTTTTCAGAAAGTGGTGAACCAGGACCAAGAGCACTAAACAGGTGAGGACAGACAAGGCCAGTGCCCTCTGGGAATCCACGATGCAGGTGCTAGGAAGTAAGCAGCTTAAGCTAAAAAGAGAAGGTACAGAGTGAGGATCAGCAAGCAGGGCTCCTTGGGGGCAGATGAAGCTCTGGTCATGAATGTCTGAGACTTAAAGCAAGAACAGCCCTCCGGCGGCCTTGCTACCCCTCGCAAAGTGTCAGACTAAGCGTAGTCCTCAAGTACGGAGAGATGGCCGTTTTCTTCTTGAGGATTCCCAGGGAGAGTCCAGCTTAGTCTGAATACTACATTTTTTTCAATTATCTCTAATGAAATCTCACTCCCTTCTATTTTATCTGAGGCTACTAATAAGAAGTACAGTCATATGGTTCTCACCTCATGGCTCCCTGACTAACCTCAGAATAAGACTTTTGCTTTCACATCCCAGCTCCCTCTAATACTGGCATCAATATCCCATACATTACTGACAGTATATTTTAAATGGATATTTTCTCTCTTTTAAAAGTATTTTAGGGGCGCCTGGGTGGCTCAGAGGGTTAAGCCTCTGCCTTTGGCTCAGGTCGTGATCTCCGGATCCTGGGATCGAGCCCCGCATCAGGCTCTCTGCTCAGCGGGGAGCCTGCTTCCTCCTCCTCTCTCTCTCTGCCTGCCTCTCTGCCTGCTTGTGATTTCTGTCTGTCAAATAAATAAATAAAATATTTAAAAAAAAAAAAAGTATTTTAGGGGTGCCTGGGTGGCTCAGTGGGTTAAAGCCTCTGCTTTCGGCTCAGGTCATGATCCCAGGGTCCTGGGATCGAGCCCCACT
>NW_019154088.1:13456646-13479554 GCF_002288905.1 Enhydra lutris kenyoni | reverse complement strand
GGTGGCTCAGTGGGTTAAAGCCTCTGCTTTCGGCTCAGGTCATGATCCCAGGGTCCTGGGATCGAGCCCCACATCGGGCTCTCTGCTCAGCAGGGAGCCTGCTTCCCTTCCTCTCTCTCTGCCTGCCTCTCTGCCTACTTGTGATCTCTGTCTAATAAATAAATAAAATCTTTTTAAAAAAGTATTTTATATCATTGATCTTACTAATAAAGCTAAAAATAAGTACTATATACTAGGCTTCTCTTGTAAAGGCTACAAGAACCAGGCGCTGCATCGAATCAAGAGCCAAACCCAGATTCTCTCAAATATTTAAGTCTATCAAATAGTACAGTTTTGAAAAATAGTTTATTCTCAGATTTTACCTATTTCTGGAAGTGCAACTCAATAAATTATGATTCACTTTTAAGTAACTAAGATCTATACATCAAATAGCCCTTTAGATCAGTTAGTGAAGAGAGTTGCTTTCCATCTAGTAATTGTCTTGACACAAGGTCACATTCCTAAAATTGTGTCTCTTGCTTCCGTGCATTCTCAACACCTCACCCAAACAGGCTCAGCAGGATCTTCTTGAACAAGCCAGCATGTGTTTTGCAGAAACTTCTTGCTCTGGTGAAAGGCTATAGGTTCCCCCTGACAAGCACCCAAAAACTAAGTTACAAAAATTACTTCATCTCATTTGTATCAATTCCCAGAACTTAACCTGGGCTGAGGAAAAACTTTCTGCTAATCAATGAGGAAAATTATACAGCCAGGGGACACTAGACAATATTGTGGCAATGGCAAAAAGGCCAGATCAAACCTTGCCAAGGAGGAGCAGGTCAGAATAGGCCTACCCAACCTGGACTAGTAATCAGTAATCTCAGTAATCTCCTACCATGGAAGGGGATGCTAGTGACATCAGAAGAGTCTCTTGAGACTCACTTTTTCTCCCTTGTTCCATAGGGACAGGGATTATTTAGCTTCCAGATTCAGAAAAGGGCCTATTCTCAGAGGCAGCTTTAACCATTCTTCCATAAATCACAGGAACCGGGGCGCCTGGGTGGCTCAGTGGGTTAAAGCCTCTGCCTTCGGTTCAGGTCATGATCCCAGGTCCTGGGATCAAGCCCCGCATCGGGATCTCTGCTCAGCCAGGAGCCTGCTTCCCGCTCTCTTTCTGCCTGCCTCTCTGCCTACTTGTGATCTCTGTCTGTCAAATAAATAAAATCTAAAAAAAAAAAAAAATCACACGAACCTCTACCCCTGCGTCGTCAACCAGATGTGCACTGACAGACTGGAAAGAAAACACCACCACCCTCAACACTCCGTGGTGGGCAGGGCCTGAGCCAAGATGCCCAGCAAGTAGAGCTATTGCAGTTTGATTGAACATTTTAACTGTCTTTCTATGTGCTGGGCTCTTTGTCGGAACTTTACAAGGAGTAACTCACTGACTCCTCCTTAGAATTCTTGAGGTGGTTACTGTTACTTTTTCCATTTTACAGAGGTGGGAACTGGAAAACAGAAAAGTTAAGTAACTCTCCCAAGGTCATGGAAGCTATTAAGGAGCATAAACAGAAAGCAAACTCAGGCAGCCTAGCTTCAGAAACTGAGCTCCCATTCTCCTATGCTGCACCTTACCTGGGCCAGGCTCGCCCATCTCTGCTCTTCCTAAGTATCCTCAGCACACTGAAGTCATATGAGCAAAGATCTCCAATTTCCAAACTCTAGGAAGGTCCAAAGACGTCAAAGCCAGCAAGAATGTCCCCACTGGCCATCATGCTGAGGCAGGCCACAGCTGGGACCAGTCACTAAGTTCAGATGCCCAAGGGTCTTGGTTCACAGATTTCCATGATTCTTTCTTCACTACTATCACTCCCATCTGAGATGCTCCCACTTACTTATACATAGCCTTCCTTTTCACCCTTCCCTCCTCCTCATTTCCCCTTTGCAGGGAGCCCAAGCCTGTGTTAGCTGAGTACAGTATATATTACCAGACACAGGTAATCTGAGAAAAGAGAAAATAATCTTTATCACCATCTAACTGAATCAATTCAAGAGGCTACTTTAGGGTCACCAGAACTCTGTTGCCTTTCCATGCTTAATAGAGAACATAGTGAGTAAAAAGTTTTGCTTGGAGGTGTCAGTGTGCCTGAGGGACATCATTATCTCTGGAACATCATTTGCAAAGTGTATCAAGGAACTAATTTAGTTTTAATCCTAGACTTCCTGTGTGCGTCAGGTAACTTCGGTTTGCCCTTCTAGATCCACTCTCCACCTCCTGTCTCTGGGCCCTAGGAGCCCAAACCTGTGAACTATAGTCTCCCATGCCCTCAAGCTCATCTAGTTGGGTTCTCCCAGGGGGAACCACAAAGAGATCAGAGTGTCCGAGAAGACTGAGGTCAGTGTACTGAGGTCTTTATCTGACTTTCCTCCTGGGTTCTCTCATGTCTTGTCCCTTCAGGCCTAGAAGTAGTAGTAGTTCCCTGCTTACCGCGGCAGGTTCTTGCACAATCCTTTCTTGTGGCTCTGCTCCTTCTTGCACACATCTTTGTAATGTGTGCAAATCTTTGTAAATAAACCCTCCTATAATCTGAATTTAAGTATTCCATCTCTTTCCTGTTGGGTCCCAAACTGATACACTAGGTGAAGCTGATTTAAGATTATACCCAGTCACATGTCAGTTCAGTAAAGCCACTGCAAAATTAGAGGGGATGCACTAGTCAAAAAATAAATAAAAATCACATCCTAGAAAAGATTTCTGTCATCACTTTGTAATCACATTTGACTGTTTCCTGGGAACTAAAGTTCAGTGGGTACCACCAAAAATCAGTTAAGAACAATCACTTTAGGGGTGCCTGGGTGGCTCAGTGGGTTAAAACCTCTGCCTTCAGCTCAGTCATGATCCCAGGGTCCTGGGATCGAGCCCCACATTGGGCTCTCTGCTCAGCGGGGAGCCTGCTTCCTCTTCTCTCTCTGCCTGCCTCTCGGCCTACTTGTGATCTCTGTCAAATAAATAAATAAAATCTTAAAAAAAAAAAAGAACAATCACTTTAGCAGAATGTATTAACAACCTGATCCTGGAATATTAACTTGAAACTGGACCTCTCTTGTGGGGGGGAAAAAAAAGCCATAAGGGGCATTGCAAAGGAAGAGAGAAAACAAACTCTCACACTCTTAAACCAATTGAGAAGCAGGGCACAGGGTTGTGGTAGTTCATGGTCTTGGTATCCTGCTTAGCCTGGGATATTGTTTTTTGTTGTTGTTGTTGTTTGTTTTTTTAGCTGGGATATTGTTAATACTACCTAGCTCTTTACATAATGGTACAATTTGAAGGATTAGTAACTGTGTTCTATCTGAAAGCTGAATTGAGAGGAAATCTATCTGATAAATGGTGAAATGTAATACCTTGGCCGTAGCTTGCTATGAAGTATGTACCCACTGATAAATTCTCCAGGTATGTGTATGGGAGGCTTTTCCAATATGGACTAACAATAGCCCTCTCTCATGCTTACTGCCTGTAGCCTCAACTAACAAAGCAAGAAAGAGTAGGGTAAAGGAGGTAGGTAGTGCTAACTGAACAGAGCATTACAGCATTACAAGTCAGGCTTAGCAGAAAAAGTGTTTGTGCATTTTCTCAATGACCTTATCCATGGGGTATGGAAACTCCCAACTAAGGGAGACAGAGAGCTATGGAAACTCCTAGGGCCTGGGGTACTAGCATTTAGTAGTTAGAATGGAAAGCTTAGGATGACTTTCAGAAAATCCATCTCCAGTGCTATTGGCATTGTGGCCCAGGCTGATTCTTTGCTGCTCTAGCTTAAAAAAAGAATGACTGAATCTGAAAAGCAAAAAGGTTATCAATAAGCCAAAGTGGAAAGCCAAATACAAGGTGGAAAACCATGGAAGGCAAGAGAAAAGTCTATCAGATGGAGGCCAGCAAACTTATGAATGGTGGCACAGACTCCGTGAACCTGGCAATGACCAGCTCTGAGAGCCATGAGCGCAGGTAGAGTGAGAAGGGAACTTAAACCAGAATGGGCCCAGTGCTTAACTGCTGAGTTGTAATGGATGTGTTACCTTAGAAAAGAATGCTTTCTCCACGGAGTATCCAAATCTGTTTCCTCTACCCATTTCAGACAACTGAAAACATCTGATCTGCTTCCAGTAAGGGTGGATATCCAATGCCAAAGGTCAATGAAAACAGTAAGGTGAGCTATCAAATGGCCCTTCAACCCACCCTCAACTTCTTCCTTCCAGAACTCTTATCTCTCAGAGTTAGAGATAACACTGTTCTGACAGGCAGTAAAGTCTTCCCAGATAAGGTGCTTTCTCTCAGTGGGAAGAATCATGAATCTATCTCCAGGGGCCTTTTCAAGCCAAGTCCTAGGTTCTGTTGTTAGCAAAAGTTTTTCCTGGTTTCTAGTATACAGTTAATGCTGATCATGGACTTCCTATGCTGATATAATTTGCTCCTATTTATACATTCTTTTAATAATTTCAGTAGGAATTTGAGGACACAAAAAATGTAGCTTCTTCAGCTGCAGATAGGACACTCAGACCCTAATGAGAGGAACAAGGGAGCTCTTACCAAGGATGCGCTGCCTAAAATTCTTCACTAGGGATTTGCATTCACATGTAACATAGTCAAGCCTGAGATGTTCTTCCAGACCTCCCCCCGGGGAACTTGTACATCTCATACGCACCCACCTATCCTGCTATGCCCACCCGACCCTGCCAGGCTTCCCACCATCCTCCCAGGAAGTCGGAATAGTTACTCTGATAGGACAGCTAGAAGAGACAGAAGACTTAGTAGAAGCAATTGGTGAGCTAGGAGGAAAAGTGAAAAAGAGATATAATCTGTAAGAAGGAGGAGAGATCAATAATATTCAGTGATGTATAAAATCAGGTAGCATGCAAATGAGAAAAAGATGCTAGATTTGTCACTTAAAAGGTGACTGGTTCTATATGAGAGAGCTGTTTACAGGATAGTCAAGGACCATACCAAGTACTAATGGGTTTTCAGAGCAAGTGGACTTCTCACCCATTGATGGTGGGAATGATTTCCACAAGAATATGCAAAAACAAAATACAAAAATCAACAGTGTTTCTGTGTACCAAAAAATGAAGTTCAATGAAATATACTTTAAGATATAATTTTTAGGGGTGCCTGGGTGGCTCAGTGGGTTAAGTGTCTGCCTTTGGATCAGGTGTGATCCCAGGGTCCCTCTTCCTCTGCCTGCCACTCGTGCTTCCTCTTTCTCTCTCAAATACACAAATAAAATCTTTTTAAAAAAGATATGATTTTTAAAATAGTGTATCTTCAAATATTTTTTCTGCCTCTCTCATATATCCCCTCTTTCTAGGACTCCAATTATATGTATATTAGGCCACTTGATGATAGCCCAGGGATCTCTAATACTGTTCTCTTTCTCTTTCTTTTAGTCTTTCCCCCTTCTCTGTTTTATTTTGGATAGTTTCTATTGCCATGTGTTCAAGTTTACTAATCTTTTCTTCTGCAATGTCTAAGCTGCTATTAATCCCATTCAGTGTACTTTCATTATAGATTTGTGTTTTTACTTCTAGAAGTTCAATTTCAAACTTTTTTTTTTATGGTTGTTTAAACTGTCTACAGGTCAGGTGACACAAAGGCAGCCTTCTTGCTCCTATCTCTCCCCCAGAAAGATTCCATTCTTCTCTGTGATGTCCTCAGCTATCTGCCAAATAGATGGAAAGCCTCTCCAGCAGACTAGTAACCCAGTTGAAACAAACACACAAACCAAACAACCAAAGCACTTGGCAGTGACAACTCAAATGCACAGTGCTTCTTAGGCTGTTACACAGCAGATCCTTGATACTTATTGGATAGTTAATAATTGGATAATAAATTGGATAGTAAATAGTTAATAATGAAGAACTCAACACCCCCCCCAAATCCAAATAAAAAATGGGCAGAGGACCTGAACAGACATTTTTCCAAAGAAGATATATAGATAGCCAAGAAACACATGAAAAGATGCTCGATACCACTAATCATCAGGGAATGCAAATCAGAACCACAATGAGATATCATCTCACACCTGTCAGAATGGCCAGAATCAAAAAGACAAGAAAGAACAAGTGTTGATGAGGAGATGGAGAACAAGGAACCCTCATGCATTTCTGGTGGGAATGCAAATTGGTGCAGCCACTATGGAAAATCGAATGGAGTTTCCTCAAAAAATTAAAAATAGAACTACCATATGATTCAGGATTTCACTACTGAGTATTTATCCAAAGAATACAAAAACACTAATTCAAAGAGATACACACACCCCTATGTTTACTGCAGCATTATTAACAACAGCCAAGATATGGAAGCAGCCCAAGTGTCCATCCACAGATGAATGGATGAAGAAGATGTGTATATACATATATATATATATATACTCACACACATATGCATATATACATATATACGCATATATATGTGTGTGTATATACCTACAATGGCATATTACTCAGCCATAAAAGAATGATATCTTGTCATTTGTGACAACATGGATGGACCTAGAGTGAAATAAGTCAGAGAAAGATAAATACCATATGATCTCACTTCTATGTGGAATAGAAAAACACATACACACACACACACAAAAAACAAATGACCAAACAAAGCAGAGACAGACCCATAAATACAGAGAACAAACTGATGGTTGACAGAGGAAGATGGAAGGGATGGGCAAAATGAGTGAGGAGGGGGTGGGAGGTACAGGCTTCCCGTTATGGAAGTCATAGAGATGAAAGGTACAGCATAGGGAATAGAGTCAATGGTATTATAATAGTGTTGTATGGTGACAGATGAGAGCTACACTTGTGATGAACATAGCATAACATATGGAGTTGTTGAATCACTACATTGTACACCTGAAACTAACATTGTGTGTCAACTATACTTCAATATTTTTAAAAGGGAACTTTTTTTCTTTTTTTTTTTAAATAATGAAGACAGAAGGAATCATGCTATAAGGAAAGAAGCTAGATAGCTTTGAACACCAGGATCTTTCAGGCACTCCTGAAATCTTCCCATGTGGGTGACCCTTTCTTGAGCTCTAAGGTTGGGTCTGCCAGTATTAATGCAGTGCTTATGTCATTTAGCCACCTCTGGAGAAAATGCTGAAACTTTGTTTAAAATGAAAGAATTATATTAAGAGGAAAGGCTGAGAGACTGAAAATTTCAAGAGACTGAAAATTCTAACTTTTAATCATTGGCTGAGTTAATGTTGGGTGGTTATATGATCCTGTTATCAGCTAAGGAAGAGAACAGCTCTAGAAATTATTCTGCTTCCAAGAGAATGACTGAAGAAATCAAAGTACCAAGGAGGAATACGGGTAGGCCTTCCCCTGTTCCTCTCTTACCCAATTCCATCTCAAGTCCTTGGCGCCAGCCGGGGTCATAAAATAGCTATTATCTGGGGGCTTCGAGCAGATTATCTAGTAGAGTCATATCGATTTTTTAGAGATTTTTGGACCTTTAAGATCTTCCTGCTAATCACAACTATACTGGTTGTAGATAATCCAAATCATCAAGCCACAGGCAGTCACCTGAGGGGCATGGCGTT
This sequence comes from Enhydra lutris kenyoni, assembly GCF_002288905.1. Lineage (NCBI taxonomy): Eukaryota > Metazoa > Chordata > Mammalia > Carnivora > Mustelidae > Enhydra > Enhydra lutris. The sequence goes on along the minus strand of NW_019154088.1, from coordinate 13,471,980 downwards.
AGGACTCTGTGCTCTGCGGGCTCTGCATTCAGGCCCTCAGTGAACTCAACAGCTTACTACACCTCCCGCTTCCTGGAGAGGACATCCTGTTCCTCTCTCTAACCCTGACCTTAAGAAGTCTCCTTCCGGGACGCCTGGGTGGCTCAGTTGGTTAGGCGGCTGCCTTCGGCTCGGGTCATGATCCCAGCATCCTGGGATCGAGTCCCACGTCGGGCTCCTTGCTCAGCGGGGAGCCTGCTTCTCCCTCTGCCTCTGCCTGCCACTCTGTCTGCCTGTGCTCACTCTCTCTGACAAATAAATAAATAAAATTAAAAAAAAAAAAAAAAAAAAAGAAGTCTCCTTCCATGCTCCTGTCTTCCCCAAAACCTGAAGGTCATTTCCATTTAGATGACCCACTGATGTCCAGCACCACTATGTTCTACCAAAGAACTTCCTGTATCAGGGGCACTTCGGTGGCTCAGTGGGTTAAGTGTCTGCCTTTGGCTCCCCTCATGATACCAGGGTTCTGGGACTGAGCCCCACATTGGGCTCCGTGCTGGGCATAGAGCCTGCTTGAGATTCTTTCTCTCTGACTTGTGCTCGCATGCGTGCTCTCTCTCTCTCTCTCTCTCTCTCAAATAAAGAAAGAAAGAAAATCAAACAAACAAGAACTTCCTATATCTTCTCAGATGTCACCTCTTCTCAGTTCCCCTCTGTTACCCCTGGGTAAGGTACTCCTTATGCTTGCTTCTCTCCTCTTATACCGGCCCTTCCAACCCCCACCATTGGCACTTTCCCTCACTCGGCCTTGTGTTGGGGCTAAGTGGCGGGCCAGCTGGGAAACCGGGACTCCAAAATGGCGGATCTTCCCGCCAATCCTCTCCAAGATGGCAGACTTCCCCGCCACCCTCACTGCAGCCCCCACGTCACCGCCAGGAAACTGAAACTCTCCACCCAGGAACTTCCCAATCGGAAACTGCCCATCACGGATTTCCCCTCCCCATACCCTCCAATCACCACATACCTTGCCATATATAGACTCGAGCCCATGCCTTACCTTGGTCCGATACACTCTCCCCGCCCCATACCCTCCGATCACCGCATACCTTGCCTTATATGGATGCAAGGCTATGCCCTACCTCAACCCGATAAAAGGACCTTGCCAACTCCCTCCCAGCGTGACTTCCCTATCTCTCTCTCTCTGTGTCTCTCTCTCTCTGTGAGTCGCAGAACCTCGCCCACGAGTGCCCACCTCCTCCTGGCACGACTTTCCTGGCTCCCCTTCTCCTGAAACTTCGCTGGAGAGTGCCTTTAATAAATCTTGCCTTGTGCCTACCTCGCCTGGTGTTGTGTTTATCTGGCCTATAAAACCTTACACTAAGGACAGAGCTTATGTTAGACTTAGGGCCTTTATGCCCTCTCAACAGAGGGGAAGTTCCATGAGGGAAGAGCTTATGAGTGAGAGAAAGAGATGTGGAGCAGCACGCAGAGGGAAGCATTGAAAGATACATTTCTTCAACACCACAATTTTGGATAGCGTTGACTCTGAATATAAAGCCATTTGAATTACTGCAGGCAGTTAAAATGGCAGGTTTAAAGGGGAGGTGACGACAAGTGTTTTTGCAAGGATCCCATTATCTTTATAATCCCATTATTTTTGTACCTGGTTATACTTTACTTTTTTTTTTTTTTTTAAGATTTTATTTATTTATTTGTCAGAGAGAGAGAGAGGGAGAGAGGAGCAAGCACAGGCAGACAGAATGGCAGGCAGAGGCAGAGGGAGAAGCAGGCTCCCTGATGAGCAAGGAGCCCGATGTGGGACTCGATCCCAGGACGCTGGGATCATGACCTGAGCCGAAGGCAGCCGCTTAACCAACTGAGCCACCCAGGCGTCCCATAGTTTACTTTTTGAAATGCTGCCATTTCTCGTGGAATCCTGATGCTTTTTGAATTTTGCCAGCAAGAATGTTAAGGTCTTTTTCTCTCTAGCTGTGTCCCACAGGCAGGTTCCTGCTGCAGTGAGACACTGGCGGTGTGAAGGGTGTGGAAAGACAGGAGGGAGGTGATAAATGCCACTCCAGGCTGCAGTGCCTGTGGCCATACCAGATAACCTGCTCTTTCAGGAAAAGAGTTTCTAAAAACACTTAACTGAAAGATCCACCACACATTATCCGACCATAGAAAGGATAGCGGGAATATAGTAAAACCAAGGGCTTATATCCTCTCTGCCCTGGCATTAGGGATTTCTATCTTCCCTTCCATCCTCTGCTTCTACATCCTATTTGTACTTTCTCTACCCCTCTGACCCTCCTTCCTTCTCTCTCCCTCAAACCCCCTTCTTCCTTTCTCGCATCACTCCTACTTATACTTTGCAGAGCGCGCTCTGGGAAGACAGCCTCCAGAACGCCTGTGGGGCCACCACAGTCCTTGCAGAGTGGAGCTGGTGACCAAGGCAGACTGTGCTGAGGGCGTGTGTGTCAGAGAGCAGGTGTGTGAGCAGTCATAGCCTTGGGATGGGGATGGACGAGGCTTGGGGAGAGCCCAGGGAGGCCCTGTGAGTGTGCTCATGTGCTATAGACATTCAGCATCAACATCCTTCTACAGTTAGTCTTATAGGATGTGGATTCAAATCTTTTATTTTCTGTTTCCTAAACTTTGTGGGCGACTTTTCCCTTGGGTTCTGATTAGAAAAGCCTGACCTCTCATACAATTATTGATTTATGATTGGCTAATTATTTGCCATGGGCTAAATTGTGAGGTAGATGAAGTCTAAAACAGCTGATGTTGGTCTCCCAGTTCTGACCCTCCCCCTAAATTCTCTAACCTTGATAAAAGTCTACCCTTGTTTGGAAAATAATCCTTGGCCTATTTGTTATTAAGCATCTCAGGGTTTATCTCTCTTGGGGTTTTTCACTTTTATGGCAGGATTTAGAAATATTTGGAGTAAGGGGCTCTATGGGCAAAGTGGCCTCATGACCTTGGGAAAAGTACAGTATTTAATTTTCTTGAACCTCAGTTTCCACTTCCGCAAAATGGAAGTGGCAATAAGCGTATCTGCCTACAATATTGAGAATGATTAAGTTAGAATCAAAGTGAAGGGGAAAAAAGACATTTGTATAAATGGAAAAGTGCTCCAAGAAGTACCAAGCATTTAGCATAGTGCCTGTACAAAGTAAGTGTTGGCTTGGTCGTGGCTATCCTGCCCTACATAAGTAATAGAGCAGGAATCACTGGAGCATCTTAGAAGCAGGAGGTAGAAGACAGCAGGAGAATAGAGAGAAAGCAACGGAGCAATATGGTGGTTGCTGCCGGTCCATTTAAAGAGCAGGCCAGTAAGGTCTTTTCAGAGGCAGCATTGGCCAAGGAGCAATTAAGGAAAAGGACATTTAACATCTGTGCTGAGCTACAACTTCATCCTCTTTCCCTCAAGACTTCAGTAAAATCTGCTACATATAAAGCTTGGTGTCAGTGGTACTTGGAGAATTCAGGAAGCTAGAGTATCTTTAATCAAGTTGAGGCATGGGGATGGGGTGGGGGGGAAGGGAGGTGATACTTTTAAAAAGGCAGTCAACATGTAAAGTTAGAGAATTCAGCAGAAGTGTACAAACAGAGCCAGGGACAACAAGGAGAGAATTGCCAAGATTTCTTAGAAATATTGGGAGTGATGGTGATTATTGTCATTCTATAGGAGATGAGGATTCAAGACAATTTTATTTAAATATGAAAGAATGGGTGCTCCCAGCAGGCTAGAGGAGTTTGGGGACATCTAAGTGACTAACACTTCAGTCACGTGTGTGTGTGTGTGTGTGTGTGTGTGTGTGTGTGTGTGTGTATTTTTTTTAAACATATAATGTATTATTTGCCCCAGGGGTACCGGTCTGTGAATCATCAGGCTTACACATTTCACAGCACTCACCATAGCATATACCCTCCCCAGTGTCCATAACCCAGCCACCCTAGCCCTACCCCGCCACCATCAACCCTCAGTTTGTTTTGTGAGATTAAGAGTCTCTTATGGTTTGTCTCCCTCCCGATACCTCTCATTTCATTTTTTCACTCCCTACCCCCACGACCCCCCACCCTGCCTCTCAAATCCCTTATATCAGAGAGATCATATGATAATTATCTTTCTCTGATTGACTTATTTCGCTTAACATGATACCCTCTAGTTCCATTCATGTCACTGCGAATGGGAAGTTTTTTTTTTTTTTAAGATTTTATTTATTTATTTGACACTGAGAGAGGGAACAGAAGTAGAGGGAGTGGGAGAGCAAGAAGCAGGCCTCTCGCCTAGCAGGGAGCCCGATGCGGGGCTTGATCCCAGGACCCCAGATCATGACCTGAGCCAAAGGTAGATGCTTAAAGACTGAGCCACCCAGGCACCCTAAGATTTCAGTTTTTTTGATGGCTGCATATTTTCCCATTGTATACATATATACACCACATCTTTATCCATTCATCTGTTGATGGACATCTAGGTTCTTTCCACAGTTTGCCTATTGTGGACATTGCTGCTATAAACATTTGGGTGCACGCAGTCACATGTGTATTATTATATAATATACACCCCAGCAGGGTGGGACCAGGGACTGGGTTGGCTTTGGACTTGGACTGAGAGAGCCAGACAAAGCTCCAGGGCATTGTTGAGGTAGAAGGACAGAGATCCAAAGTGGTAGGGCCAAATTTGTTCTCAGGTCCAAGAGGTGACCTCAGAGCCAGATCATGGGATAATTTCAACACAAATACTAGTCCATGTGAAAATATCTATCAACAAAAGAGAAACATGGTCTGGAAAGTTTATTGGTGTATTAGCCTGTTTGGCTGCCATAGCAAAATACCATAGACTAGTATTAAACAACAGAAATTTCTCACAGTTCTAGAGGGTGAAGTCCAAGACCAGGATGCAGCATGGCTGGGTTGCAGATGGCTGCCTTCTTGCTATGTCCTCACATGGGAGACAGCAAATAAGCCTTCTGGTTTCTCTATGAAGGCCCCACTGTCATAATCTCATCTAACCTAATTATCTCCCAAAGAGCTCAGCTCCAAATACCATCATATTGGCAGTTACGGCTTCAACATTTGGGGGTGGGGGAGGACACAAACTTGCAGTCCATAACAGTTAGCAATGACCACAGTACAGCTTTTATTTACTTTAGACTGTGCAATTTGTTTCTAAACAAGCAAGATGCAGACCTTTGAAAGCCCAAGTTCATTTTTTTACAGACACAAGGCTCAAGGAGACTTCACTCATTAGTTTACAGATTTCCTGTGACTATAAATATTCTCCCATATTTTTGATGTAAGAATTGAGACAGAATATTAAGTCTGATTTTTAACAAATTTGGAGCAGCAAGTTCTTTGCTGAAACCTTATTTCTTCTTAACAAAAGCCATTGTTTCCTTAAGGAGAGTGAACATTATGAACATTTGTGAACATTATGACCACAACATTGACTATCTTATGAGAACAGATGTCCTTACAAGAGAAAGGCACAGTGAGGTTGGAGACAGAGAAGAGACAAGGCAATATGAGGACTGAGACAGAGATGGAATTAGGCAAGCCACAGTCCAAGGAATGGCTCGAGTCACCAAAAGCTGAAAGAGGCAAGGAAGGATTCTCCCTTAGAGTCTTTGGAAAGAGTGCAATTCTGAAAACACTTTTATTTGGGGCTTCTGGCCGCCAGAACTGTGAGAGAACAAAATTCTGTTTTAAGCCACTTTACAGTCATTTGCTACAACAGCGTAGGAAGCAAATACAGGTGCCCAAAGGGCAGAACTAAGTTTGAACCCAAGTCTCAGGACTCCTTTAGTCTTATGTTTATTTCCCTGCCACCTTTCCACACCCTCTAAGTTCTGATTTTGTCAGAGACATGAAAAAATTCACACTTTTCACAGCTGAAAATATAACTTCTGAGATGGAGGCACTGAAGAACATTGCAGGTGCTGCTTCTCCTATGAGTTGATGCTTAGGCCATCCAACAACTAAGCTTTTGGACTTTAAAGTAATACATCTGACTAAGACTGATATTAGGCATTAGGGAATCATTCTAAGATCTAGAGGAGAGAACTGATAAAATACAGCCAGAAGGGTAAGGCAGTTGACTACAACAAAATACATACACAGGAGATAACAATATGTAACTCACAAAATCTGTATGCAGTTAACAGGACTTACTGAGCATACTGTATGTGCTAGGCATTTTTCGAGACTTCTTGATCTCAATGGGAAAAATGGGATCTCAGGATAGCAGGGACTAAAGGGGAACATATAAATGCCTGAGACAGTATAGTCATGGTTAAGGAAATGGGATACAAGTCTTGTATGTTAATCAGGGTGGTTTGAGCTATAGGCATCCTTGTCATTGACTAATTGTTCATGATCTCCATAGAAGTAAGACAAGTGTCTACAAAAGCCTTAACTGAAAAAAAAAAAAAAAAAAAAGTTGGGAGGCCTGGCTGGCTTAGTCAGTAGAGTGTGTGACTCTTTATCATGGGGTCATGAGTTCAAGCCCCATGCTGGGTATAGAGTTTATTCAAAAATAGCAGTGATGATGGGGTGCCTGGGTGGCTCAGTGAGTTAAAGCCCCTGCCTTCAGCTCAGGTCATGATCCCAGGGCCCTGGGATCTAGCTCATCAGGCCGTCTGCTCAGCAGGGAGCCTGCTTCCCTTCCTCTCTCTGCCTGCCTCTCTGCCTACTTGTGATCTCTGTCAAATAAATAAATAAAATTTTTTAAAAAACAGTAGTAATAATAATGATAATGATAATAACAATAAAACATGCCCATAAATCCTTTAAAAAATAAAAAAAAATTGTCTAGATCTGGTAAGCAGAGATCTTACTTGAGGTACAACAATGGAGAACACACCACGTAGCTTTTGTTTCCTTCTCCAGATCCTCTTTCCATCTTTCTCCTCCTGCTCTGACTAGTGTGAGCTACATCACCAGGCTGCCTCAGTCTCTGGTTTTTGGTTAGGTTTAGCCAATGGGAACCACTGACAGAAGACTAGATATCTTTCAGTCTATTCATCAACTACCCCAGTGTTTGTTCAATGGACTCATAAACAAAATGGCCATGGTGGCAGAGATGGAACTTACGCATAGGCTCTACAACAGGGACTTCTCACCAAGGCAAATCTGGCCTCTCCTGCTGGTGATTGCTGAATCTACCTAAAACTGAGACCAATGCTAAGTTCATAATATGGCACTGTTCTTCAGGGGCACTAGCCAGTCGCTCAATAACAGTTGATTATGTTGTCCCATCATGGAGGGGGTAGCAGTTCCTCAATGAACTTAACACTTATTCTGAATATGGTATCCCTTAATACTTTGATGTTACATAGTAGAAGTTAAGGGAAGACTACAGCAATACCATTAAGTCAGGACCACTATTAATTCACACACCTAAGAGTAAAGGTTTGAGTCATCAGATAAAGAACCAATTGACCACCAGTTAAGAAACAAGATCTTAAAAGCTAGGCATATTTTCCCCTTGGTTTATTCTGTATATATGTATACTTGTTAGTTTCTTTCTTCTCCTCTTTTCCCTTCCTGTGCTCTTCCATATAGGATGATTGATGATAGTTAACCTTATATTTTGTTTTTAATTTATAGGATATTAACAGGGGATCATGACTGAAAAAGAAAAAGGATGACCATCATACAGACAAGAAAAATGACTGATAAGACTTTGGGTCTTAGATGGTAAGGCATCTTTGTAAGAGAGATAGTCACAGCACATTAGGTATAAGCATTATATCATCACCATCATTGTTTGGAAACTAAATGTGAGTAAAATGGTATATATGGATCTTGAGTACCTAAAATAATGAACTACGCTAGACTGCTACTGACAATTCAGCTTCCCACTTCTGTGCTCCCCTAAGAGTTAGGAATTCTGGAAAATATTTCTTAGAATCCCTTGACAACTGTTTTCTATGTTAGATTCCATAAATGACAGGTGCTTGCATGAAAGTTAGAAAACAGAATTGAGGCAGCTTCTTCAAGACTATTCAGACTTTAGTACAACATCCATTCATGATTAAAAAAAAAAACCCTCCGCAAAATAGGTCTAGAGGTAACATACCTCAACATAATAAAGGCTTTGTATAAAGAATCCGCAGGTAACATACTTAATGATGAAAAATTGAGAGCTTTTCCCCTAAGGTCAGGTACAAGACAAGGATGTCCACTCTCACCACTTTCATTCAACAAAATACTGGAAGTCTTAGCCACAGCAATCAGACAACATAAAGAAATAAAAGGCATCCAAATTGGTAAGGAAGAAGTAAAACTCTACTTGCAGATGACTATGTATCTATAGAAAACCCTAAAGACTCCACCAAAAACCTACCAGAACTAATAAATTAATTCAGTAAGGTCACTGGATACAAAAGCAATGTACAGAAATTGGTTGCATCCCTAAAGACTAATAATGAAGCAGCGGAAAGTGAAATTCAGATAATAATCCCATTTATAATTGTGCCAAAAACAATAAAATATCTAGAAATAAACTTAACCAAAGAGGTGAAAGATCTATACTCTGAAAACTATAAAATACTGATGAAAGAAATTTAAGACAATGCAAAGAAATGGAAAGACATTCAATCTTCATGGGATGGAAGAATAAATACGGTTAAAATGTCTATACTATCTACCCAAAGCAATATACAAATTTAATGCAATCCCTATCAAAATACCAACAGCATTCTTCACAGAACTAGAACAAACAATCCTAAAATTTGTATGGCACCACAAGACCTTGAATAGCCAAAGAAATCTTGAAAACAAAACAAAACAAAACAAAACAAAACAAAACAAAAAACAAACCAGAGGTATCACAATTCCAGACTTCAAGTTATATTACAAAGTGGTAGTAATTATAACAGTATGGTACCAGCATAAAAATAGACACATAGATCAACAGAATAGAAAACTGGAAGTAAACCACAACTATATGATTAATTATTCTTCAACAAAGGAGGAAAGAATATACAATGGGGAAAAAGATAGTCTCTTCAAAAAATAGTGCTGGGAAGACTAGGCACCTACCTGCAAAAAACAGAAACAAAAACAAAAACAAAAAACAAAATGAAACTAGACCATACACAAAAATAAACTCAAAATGGATTAAAGGCATAAATGTGAGATCTGAAATCATAAAAACCCTTGAAGAGAACACAGGCAATTTCTCTGACATAGGCTGTAGCAACACTTTTCTAGATATGTCTCCTGAGGTAAGAGAAATAAAAGCACAAATAAACTATTAGGACTATACATTAATCTGTGTGTCATCCTTGCAAAGGGGCCATGCTAATCTCTGCATTGTTCCAATTTTAGTATATGTGCAGCCAAAGTAAGCCCTCTATTGGGATTATATCGAAATAAAGTTTCTGAACAGTGAAGGAAACACCCTAGTGAATGGGAGAAGATATTTGCAAATGCCATATCAAAAAAAGGATGAGTATCCAAAATATATAAAGAACTGATAGAATATCCAAAAAACAAATTATTTATTTAAATGGGCAGAAGACATGAACAGATATTCTCCAAAGAAGATATCCAGATGGCCAACAGACACATGAAAGATGTTCAACATCATTCATCATCAGGGAAATACAAATCAAAAGTACAAAGAGATAACACCTCATACCTGTCAGAATGGCTAAAATCAAAACACAAGAAACAACAAGCGTTGGTGAGGATGTGGAGAAAAAGGAACCCTCATGCATTCCTGGTGGGAATGCAAACTGTTGCAGCTACTGTGAAAACCAATATGGAGGTTCCTCAAAATATTAAAAATAAATCTACCCTATGATCCAGTAATCACACTACTTGGTATTTACCAAAAAAATACAAAAACACTAATTCAAAGAGATACATGTGCCCCTGTTTATTGCAGCATTAATTACAATAGCTAAACTATGGAAGCAGCCCAAGTGTCCATCAATAGATGAATGGATAAAGAAGATGTGGTATACATATACAATGGTATATTATTCAGCCATAAAAAAGGATAAAATCTGCCATTCGTAACATGGATAGAGCTAGAGTAGAATGCTAAATGAAATAAGTCAGTCAGAGAAAGACAAATACCATATGATTTCACTCATATGTGGAATTTAAGAAACAAAACATGAGCAAAGGCGAAAGTGAGAGAGAGAGAGAAAGCAAGAAACAGACTCAAATATAGAGAATAAACTGATGGTTACCAGAAGGGAGGTGGGTGGGTGGGTGGGGAATGGGTGAGATAGGTGATGGGGATTAAAGATTACACTTACCCTAAAGGGGAGGGGGACCCTACCCAAACTTCCCCTAACACTCTCCTCAAAGCTCTTCTGTCTGCCCAGTTCCAAAGGCACTTTCATATTTAGGTGTTTATATTATGGCAGTGCTCCACTTCTAGGTAATAAAATCTGTATTAATCATAAACTGCAGTGTAAAGAATTACCTGAAATTTAACAGCTTAAGCTGATGAACACTGATTATCTCACAGTTTCTTAATTCAGGAATTTGGAAGTGACTTAGTTGAGTGGTTTGGGTTCAGAGTCTCTTATGAAATTGCAGTCAAAATGTCGGCCAGAATACAGGCAACTGAAGGTTGACTGAGGCTGGAGGACGGGCTTTCAAGATGGCTCACTCACACAGCTATTGGTCAAAGACCTCATTTTCTTGATGATTGTTAGCAGGAGTCCTCACTTCCTCACCTCAGGGATCTATCCATGGGTTGTTTGAGTCTCCTCATGACATAGCAGCTGGCTTCCTCTGGAGCTAGTGATCTGTAGGTGCCAAGGGGAGGCTGACCCAAGATGGGCCACTCTGACACGAACTTTATTTTTACTTAAAAACAATCAAAAGCCAGTAGATTCAGGAAAAGCTCTTTATACCTCCCTCAGCTCTTTGCTTATACTAAGAAGAGAGCTATTAACAGATTCTTCTCTACCTAAGTAACTTACCTACATAATAGTGCGACCTTTGTTTTCCAAACATCTCTTCTCACCTTCTTGCTAACTGTCTTTCTCCCCTTTGTGTCCTCAAGTTCCTATCCCTCCTCCCCTTTCCCCTTAGCTCATAAAAGCCTCTTATTGTCTTACTGTCTGGAATTTCCATGTCTGTGTGGATTCCTGGTACAAACACTATTAAATGTGATTTTCTGCTGTTAATCTGTCTCATGTCAATTTAATTCTTAGTCCAGCTAGAAGGACCCTGTAGGATAAATTATGCCCGTCTGACAGATCCAAGAGAGAGAGCAAAAAGGAAGCCACAGTGCACTCTATGACCTAATCTAGAAATGACACACCATCACCTCTACTTTATTCATTTGGAGATGCCATTAAGTCTAGCCCACATGCCAGGGAGAGAAATGAAGCTCTACTTCTGGAAGGGAGGAACATCAAAAAATTGTGAACATATTTTAAAATCACCAGTTCTCTTGGAGCATTTGATCTAAAGAGATTTAAGGAGGAAAAAGTCCTTAGCAATTTTGATGATATAGTAATATAGAAAGTCATCCAGACTCAGTATGAGGCCAGTGAACCAAAGAGTAGTCATGACACAGAAGTATTTTGACTTTGAAATTTAACAGAAATTGGGAAAAGAGTCAAGTCATCTTTTTGCAGTTTTAACATGTGTCTCTCCCTTTTAACTTAAAATTACACTTGAAAATTGCATATTCTGTCATCATGTCAGATTCTCAATACCAGCAAGGCTATTAGAGTAACATACAAATTTCATACTATTTTAACTACCATGACTACAAAAAGTATGCCACCCTTGATATTAGAGCTTCGTTTCAAACCTTTCATCCATTTCCTTCATCCAACATGTCCATCCCCTCTACTTCTGAGCTCAAGACCCTCTGAGCTTACTGCCCTGTGATCACACACCTATGGATGTGATGTGAGGGAAGAGTCCCTCCTTCACTCTAATCTGGGGATTAGTCCCCAAGCCCTGACCTTCGACAACCAGAACCAGAACTGGAAATTCTTTTCTGTCTCTCCTTTGGATTAAGACTTGATAATATTACCCATTTGTACCTCATCCTTCTAAAATACATATATGATTATGTTCCTCTTCTGTGTAAAAATGGAAGCTTACATGGTCCCCCAATACCTATAGCAAAGTCTATACGTGGCTCTTAGGAAATCTGTGAATTCCTGACATTTTCGTCATAGGGACATCATTTGGAGAATAATGCTATGGCTTTAAATGGATCCCCCAAACAGTAAGTTACACAAAATGTCAAGAACCACCAGCCTCCAGGAAAAAAGGCCTGACTCAATAACGGGCAAAAGAATCATCAGAATTTGACTCCACCTTTCCTTTCTTTTCCATATCTTATGTCACAGCTATAACTTGTCTTTCTCTACGCTACCTGTATGTTCATGCTTCATTGCCTTTGTTTCTGCCTTTCTCTCTGCCTAGAATACCGTTCCCTCTTTTCTGCCAGGAAAATTAGTATGCATGCCTTAGAACCCAGCTCAAATATCATATCCTGAGGGAATGAATGATCTAAGCTGTAATACATTTTGTATATACTTCTAACATAATTGTTTCTTCACTCTTCTGATTAACCCTGGACTAAAATGATCATCTCAGAGTTGGAATGAGTCTTACTCAAATTTATATCTCCAAGGCCTAACATAAATCATACTAGGGCCTACTGTTTGTTGGGTAGGTGAATGGGTGTTAGCTTGGACCACTGCCTGACAAAACAGGGATAACCTTCCTATGAGCATTCCCCTGCAGACTCCCTATAAACTGAGGACCATTTCTTCTCTCCCTAATGCTTTGCTCTGTAGTGAGCTTTGTACTTTTAGATTTTACTGACCAGCAAAATTTCATAAATAATTTTGGAGATCAACATAGGATTGCCAATGTTTTAATTTTCCAAGGAAAGACTTCAGTAGAAATTATCACTTACCTTCTCTATCATGTTATAAAAGAAAAGTCACTTTAAAACCTCAAAAGTATGAAGGACATAATCAGCCTAGAAGATAGTCCTTGGTATTAAATACATTTAGCCTTTTGAAAACCTTACCACATTGACCTTATTTTCTTTCATTCCATGAAGAAAAATTCCTCCCTGTTTATCAGTTCTAGAACAATGTTTGGAAACCACTGATTTAGACCTTTGCTTCCGAGAGGTAGCTCCAGCATTTTTCCTCAGGAGTGAGTTTTAGGCCTCATGCCAGGAATAGTCCTGCAGGATCTCCCTATGTGTTTCTAATTGCAGTAATAGAAGTGCATATGAGCACTTATCATTGCAGTTAAAAACTCAAGACTACAAGAAATGCAACCTTATCTTTTTCTTACTGAATTTGTTTTCTATTTGAATATGTCCCAGTGGGTGACAAATATAATCTTAATTCAGGGTTCCTCTCCCTTTCTCTCATCTTTGATCCAGGGGACTGAATTAGTGCACAAGCAGGGATAGATGAAACCTCTCAAGGTCTTAAGCACTGGTGAGATTATGATGTCTCATATGTAATTGAAAAAATTTTAGGGGTGCCTGGGTGGTTCAGTTAATCGGCTTCCTTCAGCTCAGGTCATGATCCCAGGATACTGGGATCAAGCCCGGTATCAGGCTCCCAGCTCAGCAGAAAGTCTGCTTCTCCCACCAGCTCTGCCGGCTGCTTTACTTGCACTTTCTCTGTATCTCTCTGTCAAATAAATAAATTAATTAACTAAATTTTTTTAAAAGAAAGAAACAGGCAAATGGTTAAAAAAGAAAAAAAGAAAAGAAAAAAATTTAAATACATATAGTTTGTTATTTCCCAACAAAGTTCTTGGGTTTTTTTCTCTCTCCTTAAATTATCACTTCAATGCTTTTAACTCTTTCGAAAAGCTGTCTTATGTTTTTGGGTGGATGCTTTGTTTCCCTGCTGTCCTTGGTAAGTTCTAGGCCTACCAGTGGGGTCATCTGGTTCTGCTCATTGGTTCTTAGCATCCACTTGGATATATTTGATTTTACTGTGGGTCCATGCAGATGACCAGAGTCGTCCTCACACAAAAGACTGCCTCAGATTTGAAGGTTCTTTATGCCACATCTCAGCCATTCAGGGTTAGAATTTCTCTCTTCAGTGTAAAACTTTAATCTCTTTTAAAATATGTAAGTTCCTATTTAGCCAGAGCAGCTCCATCTCGGTTGAACAGCCATTCTGTTGTTTATGCAGTAAAACTTAAACTGACCCTGCCCCCCCCCACCAGGGGACTTACTTAAAAGCAAGTCCGGGAAACTAGTAAAATATGGCCGATCAGTCCCAGATAACAGAGCCCAAATACAAGGGCGGGTCAGGCTAGGTGGAGACATCCAATCACTATCTCCCTAAAGAATGTGGGCCCCACCTTTTGGGCGCCAATTCTGACCAAGGTGATAGGCTAGTTCAAATAACTACTATAGGGTGAATTGTAATTCAATTGGCCACCCATGTGTGACCTAGCCTCACTATGCAATTTTCTTTGTGTGTTACAATCTCATTGGCCACCTGTGTGTGGCCGGGCTCAACCACATGGCCTTTGCTCTATAAAAGTTAGTCTGTAAGGTTGGGAAGGGTCGCTCTCTCTGTAAGATGTGGCCCTGACGGGTCGGTTTAATTCTGGGTGCTGGCGCGAAATAAAGCTTTGCTTTACCTTCGCTTTGTATCAGTCTCGCTCCTTTGATCACACACCCTAACAGTAACACTTATTATTCCTTAAATATTTTTTAAAAGATTTTATTTATTTATTTGACAGAGAGAGAGAGAGAACACAAGTAGGCAGAGCAGCAGGCACAGAGAGAGGGGGAAGCAGACTCCCTGCTGAGCAAAGAGCCCAATGCCAAACTAGATTCCAGGACCCTGAGATCATGACCTGAGCCAAAGGCAGAGGCTTAACCCACTGAGCCACCCAGGTGCCCCTAACACTTATTATTATCAGTCACTGTACTTTGTACAGACGAAGGAGCTGAGGGAATAGAACGGTGGACAACAGGCAGAGAATAGGAGGACACTGTATCACATTATCACATTATTTTCCAATGGCTCAAACTCTCTTACTTATTTTTTGTTTAGTTTTCCTTCCTGATTCCTGCACTAGACTATAGATCTACGAGAACAACACATCTGTTCTTACTCATTACCATAGTCCCAGAACCCAGAATAGTGCCTGGAACATAGGAGGCCCTCAATAAATACTGTTGATCTAATGAATGAGAATGACGAGATAAGAACAATACAAAGAGTGTCAGAGTGAGAGGCTGGAAGTGCTAAAAATTAACTTCAGTTCTTTTACTTTCTAGTAGAAGTTTGTATCAGTTTTCTCTTGGAAAGTTTTGTTCCACTGAAGCAAGAAATGCATGCCTCTTCCTTCTACCATTTCC
>NW_019154088.1:13375174-13456636 GCF_002288905.1 Enhydra lutris kenyoni | reverse complement strand
TGTGTGTGTGTGTGTGTGTGTGTGTGTGTGTGTGTGTGTGTGTGTGTGTGTGTGTGTGTGTGTGTGTTTGTAGGGTGGGGAGAGGCAGGAGAAGAGAGAATGTTAAGCAGGCGCCATGAGGGAGAAGGGGCTCCATCTCAGGAACCTGAGAATATGTCCTGAGCTGAAATCAAGAGTCCGATATTTAATCAACTGAACCACCCAGGCGCCCCTCTTGTGTTGCTTTCTGATTGTTGCCTCTGGGCTAGTTGTTTCTCCTAGCTGGAAAACGCAACTATTTTGGGCAAGCAGTATCACTATATACCTTTGCAGATCCCCAGGACGCAAAGCACTTTGAGAGCTAAAAGATGCTAGTCTACCAAATGAATGAATGGATGAAACTTGAGTCTTGAATATCCAGAAAACTTCTGAGGAATGGGCTCCCTGTTGGGGGTTCAGGCCAAAGTGGTGTCTCCAAAAGGGAGTCTTCTCCAGCCTCAGCATTTTATATCCACTTCCTGGGGTGCAGCACCTCCTAGTGGAAATCCAGGGGTGCTACCTCCTCCCTACATCCCCCAAATACAGGCCTCTTGGTGACTCCCTCCCAGAACTACATCTTGTCATTCCTCAAAACCTTAATGTTACTCCCTTAAATGAGGCCCCATAGACTCTGGCAGGTCCCTTCAGTAACCCCAAGGACTGACAAGGTGAACAACGAAGGGCTACATTCCGGCCAAATGTTCTAGACAATAGCCCTACTTCTCAAACTTGAATGTGCAGATAAATCACCTGGGGAGGATCTTGTTAAAATGAAGATTCTGATCTAGTAGTTCTGGGTGGTGAACCAAGATTCTGAATTACCAACCAGCTTCCAGGAGCTACCAAGGCTATTGGCCCAGTCTGTACTGCACCTCTGTGGTGGCAACAGAAGCCCCCAGATGCACCAGGTGTGACCCATAAGCCGTGCGGTTGGCTGTTTATGCAAACATTCTGAAGTTGATAAATTACAGCTGTCCCCTTCAAGAATTGTCACTTAAAAGTCAACACACTGGGGCGCCTGGATGGCTCAGTGGTTAAGGCCTCTGCCTTCGGCTCAGGTCATGATCTCAGGGTCCTGGAATCGAGTCCCGCATCGGGCTCTCTGCTCAGCAGGGAGCCGGCCTCCTCCTCCTGTCTCTCTCTGCCTGCCTCTCTGCCTTGTGATCTGTCAAATAAATTAAAAAAAAAAAAAAATCTAAAAAAAAAAAAAGTCAACACACTGTGGGTACCTGGGTGGCTCAGTCGGTTAAGGCTCTGCCTTCGGCTCAGGTCATGATCCTGGGGTCCTGGGACTGGACTCTGCATTGGACTGGGCTCTGCATCCCGCTCCGGCTCCAGCTCCCAAATAAATATAAATAAAATCTTAAAAAAAAAAATAGCATACTGTATGTTAACTACACTGGGATTAAAATTAAAAACTTAATAAAAATAATGTTTTTTAAAGAAGCCAACACACTGATACCAAAAAGTATTTTGCTGGAATGTTGCCAAAAACATTTCTGGAATTGTTGCTGAAGCTTGTTGCACCTTAAAAACTCAGTTTTTCTTTTTCTTTGAAGGTGGATTTAAAAGCAGTCAAAAAACATGTCAAAGGGGTGCCTGGGTGGCTCAGTGGGTTAAGCCGCTGCCTTGGCTCAGGTCATGATCTCAGAGTCCTGGGATCGAGCCCTGCATCGGGCTCTCTGCTCGGCAGGGAGCCTGCTTCCTCCTCTCTCTCTGCCTGCCTCTCTCCCTACTTGTGATCTCTCTGTCAAATAAATAAATAAAATCTTTAAAAAAAAAAACATGTCAAAATAAAACGTGACTATAAATATTGATTTATTGACTATATTGACTATAAATATTGATGGATTTACTTGTATGACTTATAAATTAGGCCTCCCGGCAATCCCCAAACAAGAGTTCCAAAAGTATTTGGGGCAGCTGATTGGAGAAAGTGGAATATCTCCTTTGAAACACAACACTCCTTTAGATTGTTAGTCCCACTTCGTTCCATTTTAAGGAGTTGATTTCATTACTAGTTTATTTAAGTAAAACTTAAATAGGGCTTAGTGAGTGGCAGGCACTGTTGCTTTACAAATATTAACTTATTTAATTCTCATAATAAGCCTGCTTTTATTCCCATTTTACAAAGGAGAAAACTGAGGCACTGAGATATTATGTAACTTTCCTAAAGTTACCCCGCTAATTAATTCAAGAGTCAGGATTCAAACCTTGGGGAGCCTGTTTCTAGGTGTCACTGGCTTGATTAAAGCTATGCTAACCTTTAAAATTAGAGTTAGGACTAACCTAAAGAGTGTCAGCTACTACAGACTCCATCAGAGGAAAAGAAAAAAATTAAGTGATTTACAGTGGAGACAATAAACCTACAAAAAATAACATATCCAACTCAAACAGAAATAGCTGGAGCTGGAATGTGTGAATAGAGAGAGGTCTTACATCTTCTGCCACCTTCCTGGTTCTGATACCTAGAAAAGACCTCAAGGTGGAAGGGAGAGCAAGTTCCCAGGTTGACTTTATGCTGTTCTATTCTCTCGTGTCCCGTTTTGTGGCTTTAAACTCAAATTTAGGGAACTGGGAGCGGGGAGACCCTAGGAAATTATATCTGCAGTAGTGTCTTGCTTTTTACATGCTGTTCAGTGAGTCTTTGCTGATGGATTGTGGGTAGAGGGGGCACAGCCCCAGGAAAATGTCCATTTCTTTCAGGAATGCTTCTTGACTTGCTCTGCCACCTCCAGATCCCCTGAGGAGCTGGAGAGGCTCATTCCTCACTCAGTCCTATCTCATTCCCTCCTTGGCAGTGACCCCAGCCGCCAGCAGCCACCTGAGAGCCAAATCCAAAACTCACTTCCATTTTGCCCAATGCCAAATGACCGACCCAAATTTGGGAGGCTCAGATTTTTTAAGTGCACATAAAACAAACTAACAAATGAAGTTTGCTTTAAATCTGAGGTAGATTTGGGGGTGGGGGGAAGAGCCCTCCAGGAGAAAACACCCTCTCACCTAGGTGGCTGTGGAAACGGAGGCTACAAGCCCCTCATTAGCACCTCTCACAGGGGCTATGGGAAACAGTGCCTCTAGTGTGGTCATGCTTCTCACTGGTCACAGGATCTGAACCAGAAATGGTTCACCGTATTGTGCATTCTTCTAACGCTCAGGAAATGTTTGCCCTTTGTTCCTATAAGCCCTCCACTCCAAGTATTGAAGTTGTAGCCAGGGGAGGCTTTTCTGAGGACCTGGTGTGTACTATCTGACCACTGACAGTGGCCAAACGAGGAAAGAGGAAAGTACCACACAGAATGAAGTCCTAAAATGATCACACAGCGGAGAGGATTGGAGGTGGGCCGCTCCCCTCGCACTTAATTAAAGGAGTAAAGTCCTAGAGATCCGCAGAACTTCTGTCCACTTTGGCCGCATTATAATTTCGGCCCTGCCCTAACCTACTCTCTAGGAGGCAGTCGGAGCACAACCACGCGATGCAATGTGCTTTCCCCAAACCTAAAAAGGCGCCCTTGCCGTGCCATTGTTCCCGCAATGCCGTGACTCGGATTCGAACCGAGGTTGCTGCGGCCACAACGCAGAGTACTAACCACTATACGATCACGGCGAGCTACCGGGACGCCACGAGGCTCAAGCTCCCGCGAATGGGCCTTCAGGTCTAGCCGGTCGCCGCCTTAGCCTTCCAACATCTCCCGTGGTCTGCCAGGCCCGCCTGGCCCTCGCGCTGACCCCGAAGCGAGGTTGGGGTGCCGTGTTCTCCTCCGCCGGTCTCCGCCGGTCGTGCGCACGCATCGTAAAAGAAAGGACTGATAAGTGCTTGGCAAACGAAAGGATTCCGTCCGAGGAGGACGGACATGACGCCCCGGGGTCGTCCCTCTCACACCCACCGTGCCCGGCTCTCACGCTATCTGAGAGGATTCTGGCTGGGAATGGGGCTGTCTCTCGAATTCTACAACAAGAAGGAAACATTAGTTCCAAGCACCCGCACTGCTTCCTTCAAGGCGCGGGGGCCAGGGAGAGCTCCAGCGCAGCCGCCAAACCCGTGAAGCGGCGGGGTCTGGCCGGCGCCGAGTGCGGATCGCAATCGAGAACGCAGGGAGATCAGTGCGTCTGCTTGTGCGCGGGGGACAGCAAAGCCAGAGATCCACAGGAACCGATAGTGACGTGACAAGGGGCGGGGCTTTCAACACAGAAGAACTCAGGCGAGGAAACCAGGGGCCGAATCCCCAGTAGCTCGCCGTGATCGTATAGTGGTTAGTACTCTGCGTTGTGGCCGCAGCAACCTCGGTTCGAATCCGAGTCACGGCATTGCGATAGCAATGGCACGGCAAGGGGTTCGACTTTTATCGCTGTCCTTCATTTTTTTTTTTTCGAATTTGTAATAACATTTTCGAAAATGGATCCCAATCCCCTTGTGACAGCTGGAAACTAGGTTTACGTCACGCCAGCTCTGGCTAAATTGGACTTCCGAAGAATGTAGGCTACAGTTTACTCGTCCTACCCGCGATACCGTTCAGTGGGGACAAAGCACAGAGCTCTCGTAAGGCTGATAATTGTCATAGACATATGTACGAATTTCCATGGCAGCACTGGAAAAGGACTCCCAATAATAATAGGAAGAGAAGGCCTCGCAGAGGTGACTTTTGAAGTAGCTCTTAAAGGCAGAGAAGGAATTTGACGAGCAGCCAGGATACTCTTGTGTGCAAAGGTCTGAAGGAGGTCTCAAAAAGGAATTATCGGCAATTCTTTATAAATCTTCCTCCTTCCCCACCTCTGAAGGACCTGTTGAGTGAATGAATACAAGTAATTCAGGAATGGGAAATGACACGGAGGGCCAAGGGATGAGCTGGAAAAGGTGGACGAATCTCCCGCAGTCTGTGGGTGGGGGGTGAGGGGTGGAGGAATGAAAGGATTCAAATCGTGTTTGGTAGCATCCCTCCCTTGATTCTGCAGAGGGTGGGGGGTAATGATTAGAGCAGATAGGGGGTCACGGTGGATTCTCTCGTTAGAACCAGTGGCACGTTCTCATTGTAGCAAAAGTCTTCTGCCTGCTGTGGACTCGGCCTGGT
The DNA here is from genome assembly GCF_002288905.1 of Enhydra lutris kenyoni. Lineage (NCBI taxonomy): Eukaryota > Metazoa > Chordata > Mammalia > Carnivora > Mustelidae > Enhydra > Enhydra lutris. Next base: position 13,451,549 of record NW_019154088.1, on the reverse strand, counting down.
TCTAGGCGCCGTGGGGGCGGGAGCACCGATAGACAAGAAGAAAAACCGGACTGGGGCTTGCTGCTGCCCAGGGTACAACCGAGGGGGCCACCGGTTCGGGCGGCGGGAGTACTGTAAGGGAGGAGTCAGGGCGGTCCGGGCAGGAACGCAAGCTGCAAGGAAGTTGGCGGGGAGGAGATCGGCAGGGCGAGATGCATTCATTGAACTCCTTCTACGTGACCAACCGGTCCTGGGGGCGTCCATATCCTCCAACGAGGCGATGTTGGGTCACTGCTAAGGGAATCAACAGGGACACGAACCCCTTAGGAGCGTCCCCAGCAGACCCGGGTCACTGGAAAGATCTCCCAAGCACAGGAGATGGCATCTTCCTAGGAGGGGGAATCACAACTTGTGAAAATTGAGTTCCGGCCAGTCCCGTCCCTGCATACCCAAGTGTTCCCTCCCTAAACTCCCACCTTATTCACACAGAACCCACCCTTCCCCACCGCAACATAACCACTTCTGTGGCTAAGGAACCAAAACCTGAGAGAACCCGAGCAACTGTCGAGAGCCCATGCGCCTGCGCATTCTCAGATTCGATTTTAGGCTGGAACTCCGCCCCATAGGTGGGTCTTTTGGTGACGTGCAGAGTGGGAAGGCCTATGACTATTGAAGAGGACAATCAGAAAGCCATCCTTACAGGTCCCCGGTAGCTCGCCGTGATCGTATAGTGGTTAGTACTCTGCGTTGTGGCCGCAGCAACCTCGGTTCGAATCCGAGTCACGGCATTGTGGGAACAATGGCACGGCAAGGGGCTTGTGTTTTTAAATTTTTCTCCTTGCAGCAGCGAGGTTCTACAGAGAACACAATTCGCTTTCTTGAGATGAACCACCGCGTCTTTCTGCCTTGAAGAGTGAGACACCCTTAAAATCGCCACCTCCAGTAACTCTAACTTAACACTGTGAATTCAGTTTCACAGCAGTTATAATCCCTTCCCTCCCGAAGAAATTGAAAATGGGTATCTAAATCATTCTACAGCAGCAAAACAGCGCCCCCGTGACCTTGCGATTTTCCCTTTTATGAATTTTTTAAAAATTGAGTTGTTTATGTTTAAAAAGAGAATACATGTGCACAAGTCCAGTGAAAAGTAAGTCTCCTCATTCTTCAGTTCATCCACCAATTATTGCAGTTTTCTTCATACCTTTCCATGGCAGTCCTTGTATAAACAAACATTTATACAGCATTTATGTGTAAAAATATATACCCCCTTCTTGCATAATACAAATGACCTCTTCCCTTCCTTGCCCTCACCCCTAGAAGTCAGGCAGAACTTGAGGTGATATATTTGCACTAATAGGCAATCTCCTTTTACAAGGAAGAGTACACATACAGGGAGGGAATATCCACCCACCTACCCTGTCCTTTTTCTCCCTAGGCCCTGGATCCTGGCTGGGGCAGGTGAGGGATGGCTGGGTTGGTGAGACAGAGGAATGAGATTCCTTATTGTGCTTATAAAAACCTTTGGATCAGAGCCTGGGCTCTGTTGAGAAGCAGTCCTGTTTTGATTTCATGCTGGAAGGGCAGGGTAACATCCTAGGTTTGGGATTGGGAAGAGGGAATTGACTTGGTAGTCCATTTGGAGACCCTTCACTTCAATTTCTCTGTTATTTTATTATGAGGATCAAACTTAAATTATAGACCACTAGAGTTAGAAAATTCAAGTTAATCAAAGGCAGAACTGAATCTTACTATGTATATTTTCCAAGCATACATTGGAAGAGAGGTTTCTTATGGTGTCCATAAATGAGTGAAGTGGGCCAGTTTACTTCATGATTGTACCTTAGGTTGTATTCTTTCAAATACATGTTATTTTCATATCAGACAAATAGAAAACGTGGCCCAAATGAAACTCCATCTATATCTAGAATCTCAAAGAACGGAGTGCATGCGTGAGTATACTGAGATATGTTTGTCCTCTCAAGTTTGTGAACAGAGATGGGCCTGAGGCAAGGCTGGAGACAGAAGGCAAGGACCAGTCTTAGGAGAAGGCAAAACTCAGAAGGGATCAGAACTCAGGAGAGGACTGGGCATCCAAATTTAGATAAACAGAAGTGAGGACACCCCACTTAGTACCTACTAAGAAAAGTAAGGGCTAAAGACGAGGCCTTAGGACGTACACAAATTTAGGAGGTTAAAGGAGGAAGAGGGTGTGGCCTAAAAGAAAGGAGGAGAACCATAACGGTGTCATTTAAGGAAAGTTTGGGAGAAGAAGGTTTCAGGGATAGAGGTCAGCAGATTCAGGTACTGCAAAGGAGAAAGAGGAATAAGATAAAAATCATTGGGTTTGACATTTAGAAGTCATTGTTGACTTTAAAAATCTTCTATGAGAGCAACTAGGCAATGTGTATCAAGAGTCAGAAAAAAATGTACATCCTTTTCCCCAATAATTCCATTTCTGGGAATCTTGCTAAAGGACATAATCGTAAGCTTGGAAAAGGAATCTGTATAAAGATGTTTATCACAGGGTAATTTAGAAAGAAAGAGAGTGCAAATATCCTGAATGCTCAACAAATAAGGTAACATTGAGCCAAATTAAAATGTTAATTTGATGAAATATTGAATAGTCTTTTTTAAAGTATCTAAAGTACATAAATGAAGCTCTAGGTCAACTTTTAAATACCACTTCCAACCAAAAGGAGTAAGGTTCCCTTAAAAAAATGACTGATTCCGGGTCTCCAGCAGGACAATTACAAGTCTGAAATATTTTCTGTAAGGAAGCAAGTTAACTGCTTAAAGATTGATGGAATCAAGTCAAAAGGACACAGAGGCCTCTTTAAAGGGCCCCTATTGGCCAAATTTGGAACAATTTGAGCATCAAAAAGTAATAACAATAATAACAATAATGGATTATATCACACTGAATAAATAGACGGAGAGATAAACAGATAATTTTTTAGACCATGGGGATGAAAGAGAGAGAGAAACAGAGAGACAGAGAAGCAGCAGCAGTTCTTTGTTACAAGAGAATGCCAGACAATAAATGCAGAAGAAATGACAGAATTAGAGTCACCATTTTGCAATCCTCCAGCATCATAACAAATAGGAGAGATCATCAATGGAAGTTAAAACCACTGGGCAAAACATTGTTGGGAACAAATAATCAAAGGTCTCAGGATATCCCACCACAGCTTACTTTAAATTGTAAAGGAAAGATGTGGTGGATTCCAAATGAACCAAGTGATTAAGCCCACATCCCCAATGAAGAGACAAATGTGCGCTACCGGCCTACCGGTGTAATTCAGTGGGAAGTCCACAACATCGCCTATGCAGTAGTCCTTTTCAAAAAGTCTAATCGGAATCGAATCATGAGACAACTAGAAAACCCAGAATGTGGGACATTCTACATGACAACGGCCCTGGACACTTCATAATGATCAATGTCATGAAAAATTAACAACAATAAAATGGGGAACTGGTCAAGATTTAAAAAGACTAAGGAAACTTAAACAAATGCAATGGGAGAACCTTGATTAAATCCTGAATCAGGACAAAAAAAAATATATAAAAGATATTTCAGCAAAATGGAAAAAATTTAATATGGACTACATAATAACACTATTATGGATATGTCCGAATGGCCCTATAGAAGAATTCTTCATTTTTAGGAAATGGCTGCTGAGTTATTTAAAGCAAAAGTGTCATGATGTTTGCAACTTGCATCAAACGGTTAAGGAAAAAAGAGAAAGGGATAGAGTATATGTGGCAAAATGTTAAAAAGTAGTGAATTTAAGTGAAGGGTATACAGATTTCCACTGTACTTTCTTTGAACTTGTCTATAGGTTTGACATTTTTAAAAAAATGGAAGAAAAAGCTTACATAATAAAAATGGGGAAAGTATGCAATGTTAAGTGAACAAAAAATAAGGACATAAAATTGTGTATACCACAATTATAGCTATATAAAAAGAACAAGAGAAGTGATCTTTATTCATTTCAACATTTGTTAAGATCCTGCCAGCTCTGCATTAAGAGATGGGAGGACCCTGCTCCCCTCCAAAATCCTGATTTTATGGTGTAATGCTTAAAATGCAAGACTTTGGATCTGGCAAACCTCACCCAAGTCTCAGAGAGCCTTGCCATGATGACCTCACCTCTACATCCTGGGTTCCTAGCAAGCTGCTTGGCCCCCATGAAGTGTTCAACAGACTGCTTCCAGGAGTCCACACTCTGGTGAGGGAAGAAAGTGCATTAACAAATCATTTAAAACAATAGGAAGTGCAAGATACACACAGGGTATTAATTTTAAAATTATCATTTAAATCTACCTTTATGGTATCACCCTCCCCCCCGCCAGCCATCTAACATTTTTTCCTATTCTTCTCCACCAGGAATCCTCCCCTTCTTTATGTTGCTTCCTACCTCATTGCCTTGGCTCAGTTCATGCTGACCTCATTCATAGCTTAGAGTAACCTTTGGCTCTTTTGCTTCAAGTGCCCAAATCCTACCCAGCTCAGGTCTACCTCCCCCATGAAGTCTGCCATCTTTTGTATAGATTTGATTGATTCCGTTCCTCTGAGCTGTCAGCACCTTAACTCCCTACTTCTTAAACAAAGGTGGCTTCATTTGACACCTACTATTATAAGTATTTTACAGGTTTCAAAGCCTGTTCATTGTCCATCATCTCCCCTAATCCTCCCACAACAGTTATTATGCCCTTTGCAGCTATAATGAAAGTGAAGATCGGTTGCATTGAGTAACTTGCCCAGAGATCTGGCTAGAGCCTGCAACCATTGGATTCCTGAGTCAGTGTGTCCTGCATCCCTACTGCTCCAAGCACGTGTGTATGTTTGGTGATGGGGGTGGGGACCAGCAGCATCTGTATAAACCTGTCAACCTGTTAGAACCACAGTCTAGGACCCCACCCCAGCTAGTCCTTCAGAACCAGAAATGGCAATGTAACAAGTTCCCTGGTGATTGTGTTCACATTAAAGTTCGAGAAGCACTGTCTTATGGTGCCAGCTAGAGCTGGCACAAAGCCGAAACCCAACCAATGTTTGGAGACCTGGGCCCTGGGATTTCTAGGGGATTCGCAGTTTCGCCATCACATCTTTCTTTACTCCCCCCACCTCTGAGACCCCTTCCCTTTGGGGCCTAATGTGGCTCTTTGCTCCCTCCCATGCAGATTCGAGCCCAAGGGTGAGACAGACTCTGAGGCATTGTCCTGGGGGGATGATGATGAGGCAAAGCTGCCACCTTCCCAGCAGAGCCAAAAGCAAATGTTGGCGTTTGCTTCAGGGCTACATTATTTCTGTGGAGAAACTGGCTTTATTTCTAAGACAAAAATGCCTATGGCTTGAGCATCAGAGCCTCAAGAGAATAAGGGGTTTGTGATAGACAACATTGGAACTGTTTCTAGACTTGATTTATTGACTTGTCTGTTTCTATTCTGTCACTAATCTGATTGACAATGAAACCTGGGATTTGACTCTAAGGGATTTCTGCGTGTGTGCATGCTGCCATCAGGGCCAGGTGGGCCTGCTTTAAGCCGCTGTGCCTGGGTTCCAGGTGTTTATATGAGGGCTGTTTGCATGTGAGGAGGGCATGTGTGGAAAAGACACGGGAGAAGTGGGTGTCACTAGAGAGTTGATTATCTGTGATAGGAGATATGTCTGCCTGGATTGGGAAGCAATGCAGTGGGAGCAGCTGGATGGGAGGAGGTAGGTGGGGCTCCCGTGGTACACAGAAGAGGGGATTGTTACAGACACATCTGTAACAGAATGTTACAGGAACAGCCCCATCTCTCATCCTCCCTAGCTTTTCCTCTTGGGATATTTCCCAGTTAGGAGTCCTTGGGGGAAGGGAGGGGAGGGACCGGAGGCGTCCGAGGGCTGGGAACCCAGGGGTGTGAGGCGCCGAGTGTGAGCTGCGATCTGGAGAAGGGGAACAGATGGAGACAGGTGCGCCCCCACAGGGGCACGTGTGGGGACACGTGGAGGATTCACTTTCAAGTCCAGGATTCGCATCGTCTGCCTTGGGGTCGCCCACTTACTTCTCGTACGTCCACACCAGCTGGAAACCCGCGCTCTCTTTTCTCTTCCCTGCCTGCGGGAGCTAGACCCCGATAGGGAGCGGAACCCCGCCCCTCCCTTGTTACTGACGAGCCCCGCCCCCTCCCGCCGCCCGGCGGAGCTCCGCCCCCACCCCCGCCCCCCGCCCGGCCACAGAGCTCCCCTCGCTCAGTCTGGCTGGCCCCATGTTACTGAGCGGAGCTCCTCCAGCGGGCTCCGGCCCGGGGCAGCGGGCGCAGGGGAGCGCGGGGAGCGGCCCGGGGGGGTCGCGCCGGGGCGCCGGGGGAGCGGGAGCCGGCCCTGGAGGGGGCGGCAGTGGCGGAGTGGCCAAGTGGCTCCGGGAGCACCTGGGCTTCCGCGGGGGGGGCGGCGGCGGAGGTGGGGGCAAGCCGGCGCCCCCGGAGCCGGACTACCGTCCCCCAGCACCGTCCCCGGCCGCGCCCCCTGCGCCACCCCCGGACATCCTGGCCGCCTATCGGCTGCAGAGAGAGCGCGACTTCGAAGACCCTTACTCTGGGGGGCCGTCCAGCTCCGCTGCTGCCCCAGCCACCCCCGCCGTCCCCGGCCCCACGCCGCCCCCGCGCCACGGCTCGCCACCCCACCGCCTTATTCGGGTTGAGACCCCTGGCCCCCCAGCGCCTCCTCCCGAGGAGCGTATCTCTGGACCCCCAGCTAGCAGCGACAGGGTGAGTGCTGCTCCGGGCGTGGGTGGCCGGGAGGAGAGGTGGTAGGAGGTCTGGGGCTTTCAAGAGGGACAAAGGTGGCCTGGCCGGGGCCGGGCCTGGGCCCCTTAATGTCACGGTTCCTGGAGGACAAGATCTTAATCCTTGACCCGGGGGCTCGGAGGCTTCATCCACCTTTGTTCAAATTCTCGACCGACTAATCTGGGACGTGTGCCCCAAACTCTGCTTCTGTCCCTGTTATCGCCCCAGGACTAGTGACCCTCTTCCTCAGGGGCTCTGTCCTCCTCATGTCAGTCCTCCTCCTCCTCCTCCCAGGGCCTTATCAGCGATCTTTTTTCTAACGGTATTTGAGCACCCCCCACCCCAAGCCAGTTTATGGCTTTTCTGCCCTCCGGGAGCAGTAGCTCCCTGCCCTTTGATCTCTGACCCCTCCCCCCAGGGCAGAGGCAGCACAAAGCTCCATTCCTCCTCCTCGGGGGGAGCCCAAGCATCCTTGCAGTTGCTGGAGCCCCAGGAAGGAGGTGAGGGCTGAGGTTTCTCCCTGTGGATACAGCAAGAGCTGGCCTTTGCCTTACCCAGTGGTACTGGAGCCTGGTGGACTGTTGTTCTCAGGAAGCCAGAACAAGCAGTAGGTAGTTCTTCACCAAGGATTACTGACCACTGAGGTCCAGGCAGGCTCACTCCTGCACTATTTCCCTTGGTGTAAGGGGGCAGTCAGTGCTTCGGACCTGTTGCCCAGAAGGGGCTGAGCAGCTGAGCCCACTTGTCTCCTCCTGGCCTCCCCTTTCCCGGGTCCATTCTGAGGGAGGCTAGAACCTTTGGGGGACGTGCAGGCATGGGATGAAGGGAAAGCTGGGCCTCAGAGGCCACTGGTGGAGAACCAGCCCTTGCCCAGCTCCATTTAAGTCTTATCCCTCCTTGATAGCTGAAAGCCATCAAGGTCCCTCTGGCCCTAAATTCCATGACAGTGACTCTGTGGACTGCCTTGGCTCTGTTGTCCCCTCCTCACACATCCCTGGAAGCTCAACCCTGGGGCTTAATCCCTTTCCTCAGCAGAGAACACAGTTTTATTTGGTTGGAGAGCAAAGTTGCTGTCTGAATCCATAGGATCCCGTGTTGAGGCTTTCGGTGGAGAAACTGCCCTTCTGTCCTGGATAAGAGAGATGTGTCAGGATCAGAGCAGAAGCCTCAGGAATGTGACTTATTTTCCCCTTCGTTCCTGCCATAGGACCTGACTGTCCATCCTGGGCCAGGATCCTTAGCCTGCAGAAGGAGACTGCTTTCATCACATGACCTTCAGCTCCTCTCCTTCCTCATTGTCTCCCAGTTGGGTGATGTGTTGGTGGCAGTGGCAGTGAGGCAGAGGAAGCATTAAGCCTTGTTCTTATTACTGACCAGTTAGTGTCCTCCCTGACCACTGCCCATTGGCACATAGGCCTGAACTATCCCTGGCCTTCCTCTCTGAAGTCTTGGAATGGCCTAATAGGCTGCCCCTGAAGCCATGGGCTCCTCTAGGACAAGGATCATTGTCCTCCTCATGTCTGAATTTCCCAAGTGCCTGACATGCTTGCATAAAAAGGGGTGAATAAAATACATCCATTGAATGGTGACTGTCCATTGCTAAGGTGACCTGAAGGTCAGAGACTCCCTTAACTACAGCTCCCTTTTGTACATTTCCCCACAGAGACCCCCCCCCCCCCAAGGAAGGGGCTGCATCCACACAACTGAGAGATCCATGGTCTCTTCTCACTGAGGGCATCCATGCCTCAGCCTGGGTTGGCTCTGTGATCTGTGGGCTATTCAGACGTTAGGGGCCAAGAGGTGTCTGACTCCTTTGTCAGCTGCAGGGACAGGAATGAAATCCAGCAGGATCTCCCAGGAGCTACACAATCTGTGGTTTCTTTAGTGGGTGTGATGAGAAGGATCCAGGATGCCATCCAGACTGGCTCAGGGGCAGGGACATTGTCTCTGCGGGCCCCAACCTGGAGCCTCCCACCATTGAGAGAGAGGAGCTCCAATTGTTTAGGAGTACAGTTTGGGGGATCCCAGAGTCTTCCCTTAGGAAGAGTCCAAACTAGGCACCTGAGCCCCTTATCCTAAACCCAAGTTGCTATCCCTGAATGGTGAGCCAGCCTGTTGAGCTGGAGTTTCTGTTCTTTGAAGTGTTTTGTCCCGATCCTCTGTTCCTGTCCTCTCGGCCATGCGGGTCTTCTTGGCTTTTTGCTTTGGGGTTACTTTCTGAGGTGAGATGGGAACTGCAGACCGGGATGGACCATAGGCTGGCCCATTTTCCTTCCCTTCCTGGAGCCCAGTAGCTGGTGCCGGGTGGTTCAGAACCCCGTGAGAGGGCCTGGTTGTGAGGTTTGATGAAATGCGTGGAAATACTGCTATGATGAGAAGGTGGAGGGGAAATGAGCCCTGTGGAAAGTGACTTTAGAGGGCAGGAGAGAATGGGGATTTCGACAGGGCCCTGAGAGGCCTAGGGAGCTTAGGCCCATTAGTGTTTCCCCATGCAGGGCTCTGGCTACTGGCCCTCCCTGAGACCCACTGCTGCATTTGGCAAGGGGGCAAGGGTGGCCATCTGGGCGGGCCTGGCAGTGCAGGTGTGGGAGCCGCAGGAGCTGCCCCCTGGACCAGGCAGTCAGGGCCGCACCATCTGGCCGTGGGAAGAGCTTCCTCATGGTGCTGGGCCCTGTCTGGCCTCCAGGCCACACTTGGGCAGAGGGGTGAGAGAATTGGGCCTTAGTTGCTTTGCTCCCTTTTCTCAGATCTGTGACAGGAAAAACCTGGTCTAATTAGGAAAGGGGGATGGGTATGGAAAAGGGGCCCTAATTGGATAAAGCTTGGAGCTGCCTGTGACCATCTGCACAGTGTGTCCTTTGCCTCCATCCTGCCAAGATATGTGTGTGTGTGTGTGTGAGTGAGTGACAGAGAGACAGAGAAAGAGATGATGTGAACAATAAGACAGACACCCTGTATGCATTGAAACTAGGGCTCTTGTTCTTAGCTCATGGAGAGGCTTTGGGGGTTCATGAACCTCCAGAAATTATGTGCAAATATTTGGGTGCATGAGCATTTCTCTGGGAAAAGGCTAACAGCTCCCAGATGCTTAAAGGGTTTCATAGGGCCCAAAATATCAAGAACTTTAAAAAATAAATACATGGTGTTCACATGGACTTGGATCCTCCAGGCCCAAATTTGGAAGCAAGTGAAAAGTCAGGTAGAGAGAGGAAAAGGAAGGAGACATCGATGGTGTCAGAAGGCAAACAAGACATTCCTGCTCTGGGGTCAGGAGTCTGACCTGAGGACTGCTGCCGTAAGATCGTGCCTCAGCCAGTGTTCACTGAGGAGTTCTAGAACATTAAGTGACACTAGCCCAGGTGCTGAAAGGGACTCACCTCCTAGAAGACCTGGTCCTTGCCTTTTTTGAGTTTGTTTGTTCTTGCTTTAATTTTTCTTTTTCTGACTTCCACAGAGTCTGGAGTTGTGATCTGTTTATCTTGCACATGTCCTCCAGTGGAGGCAGGAGGGGAAAAAAAGAAGGGTCCAGGTGAAGGGACCTTTGTGGATTGGTTAGAGCCCTTAACCCTTTGGCCAGGGCTGGCCATCTTTGCTGTCACTGGGGCTTTGCGGTGGGTGAAGGGGTACTGCCAAGGCCTGCGGCTACCAGGGGACTTTATGGTGGGCCTACCACTCTTCCCACTGCTACCTCCTCACACTGCAGCACTCACTCTTGGAGGAAGGCTTCTGCAGCTTGTTAGCTTGGCCAGTGACTCAAGGACACCTCAGTTAGCCCTGGCACTCCACCTGTTGGGAGCCAGGAACAGCTAGGGTGCTGCGGACCATGGGTGGGAGCAGCTGGCTGGGGCCTGGGGCTTGGAAGGGCAGCTGCTGCCCCCTCCAGCTCGCCCCCCGCCCTGCAGAACCAGTGCGGATGCTGTGCGAGAGCAGAGTTGGGGCCCAGTTCCACCGGCACACAGGGAGCCTGCGGGGCCTCTGGAGCTTGGGGCGCAGCTGCAGGGCTTCACAGCCCCTCGGGGTGCCACACTCATGGAGCTTCCTTTGTGGCTGTCCCTGTGAGCCCCTGGAGGACCCAGAGATCTGGTCTTTCCATCTTTCATGGTATACTCGCAGACCATTACCTAGTACCTGCCATGTGCCTGGTACTATTTTGAAATAGCTGATGTGTTATAGACCAACTGCTTCTGACAGTGACCCTAGGAGAAGATTCTGTCATTATCCTCAGGTTATTTAGAGGGAGACTGAAGCCCAGGAGTGTTGCATCACACGTGCCTGATTTCACAGCTAGTAGGAGAGCTGGGGTTCGCAGCCAGGCGGCCTGATGGCAGACTGGCTGCCAACACCGTGCTGTGGGACCATGGCCCCTTTCGGGGAGCTGTTCACCGAGTGTGGGGAGCAGACTCAGAGAAGGAATGAAGAGTGCACCCCGTGCTGGGTTCTCCATTTTCTGAACCGAAAGGCCTGCACTTGCCACCCAGTCCTGAGGTGGCCTCAGACACACCTTACAAGGGTTGTCGACCTCCATTGTATATCTGTGATGTTCGAATGTCTTACAAGTTTGACATTTCTTTGTAATTAGAAAAAGATGCTAACAGATTTGTTTCGTGGAAAGGAGTTTCCATGGCAGATAAAATTGGGAAGGGTGATTCCAATAAGCGGGAACAGAGGGCACAGTTAGAAAGTTAGATTTTGGGAAAGGTAAATAGTATATACCATTTCCAAAACTAACAGACTTTCGGCAGAAAAAGGATTTCACGGTTAAATACTTTGGAAAAATGCCGAGTTAAACAAAATTAGACAGCTCTCTTTGCTACTCGATTTCTCAGAGCCTTTAACATGCTAAAGTGTATTTTAAATCTACAAGTGGAGGAGAGAGGATGCTACATTTCCTGAGTTGTCTGGAAAATCTGCAGCAAGGCAGTGACAGTCAGACCTGGGTGCCAGTCTTGTCTCTACTGCCGCCATCTGTGTCCCCAGTCCAGCACCTAAACTCTGGGCTTTAGTGTCTGAATAGAAGAGATCAGCGGCAGGGCGAACATCTATTGAGCACTGACTGCATTCCAGCCTCTGAATTAAGGACTTTTACACTTACTCTCCTCTTTCCAATCCTATGAGGTGGGTAGTAATACCATCCCCATTCTACAGGTGAAAAACCAGAGGCTTCCAGACATTAAATGTCAACTGAAGACATGGAGGAAAGGGGCAGGAGTAGACTTTGGCAACCTTGCAGAGCCCAAATCCTGTGACATATGCCCCCTGCTAGCTGCCCTTGGACCAGCGAGCCCCATGGGTAGGGTCAGGAACTCCTAGTGGGGCCCAGCTGCAGAGTGGAAGGTCGCACCAGATGGTGGGCCTGCCAGCTATCTTAGGAGAGGCTCAGGCAGGAAGGAGAGTCAAAGCAGGACAGCTGCTCTGGGAGGGGCACTGCCCAGTTGGAACAGGCACAAGAGCTGGGTCTGGAGCCTGCTGGATGGCAGGAGGGAGGGGATCTGGTTGGCAGGAGGCGAGGGGACAAGGGGGCCTCCGGGCAGCAGCTACTTGCCTATTAATTTGGAAGTATTTCAGCCTTTCAGTAGCATTCTGCCTACCAGAGGTTTGCCTAAATATTAGCCCTGGTTTTAGGTGCCTTCCCTGCCAGTTCTTCCCTTCTGCCCTTGAACCAGAGGCTTTGATCCCTGCTCAAGTGCCGGTTCTCCAGACAGCCTGCTCCCACAGCTGCTACTGGTCTCACAGCTGCTCAGAGTTGGGGTGAATGGGGATCTGAGAGTCTGTGTTGCTCCAGAAGCTAGAGTCTTAGAGAGGGAGGCCTTTGGAGCATCTAGTAAATGTACACGGAGTGCCTCCCTTGTGCCAGGCCCTGTGGCAGACGTGGTATACAGCAGTGAGTACAGCAGTCAGGCAAAGGTCCCATGAACAAAATAAATCGTGATAGAGCAAAGGTGTCAGAAGCCTGCAGAGGCAGCTTCCCCCCACTGAGCAGTCTGGCCTTCTCACATGGCCTAGAAACCACGGGTGGGTGCCAGTCTTGCCAACCTTCCCAGCAGGTGTTTCTGCTTCTCCTCCTGTCTCCCAGCCCTGTGGGTGGCTCCTCTAGGTAACCCGCCCAGGGCGGGGGGCTAGGTTTTCCTGGAGCAGGGTGTGGAGTCTGGGGTGGAACAGAGGAGCCATTGAACTGCCCACAGAGCTGCCACCTGGGTGCCCATAGGCACCGTGGGCTGGCCCTAGGGAGGCCCGTCCTGGGCCAGGGAGAGGTCACAGCTCAAGTCCAGCCCAGGGCTCCAGCAGGAAGGGCACTGGCTTGGGGCGGGGGAAGAGCCAGGGAAGGGGGCTCTGCAGAGCCTGGGGGACTGGGGCTTGGGCGCAGCACTTCTCACTGAGCAGTTTCTCCAGGACTCAGTGCCCCACCCCCCCACCGGAATCATGATGCCTTTCTCTTCTGAATAAACAAGGAGAAGTGCTTCCTTTGTCCATTATTCCTGTTTTATGTGAACTAATTTAACAGATACCTACTGAGCACTTTTAGGTGCTGGGAATTTAGCAGTAAGCATGGTCCTACCCTCAGGAGGCTCAGGATCTGCAGGAAGACAGATGATGAAACAAGTATTTATTACACAGTGTAATAATACCCCGGCACAGAGGCATCTAACCATACCTGGGGGGAGAATGGAAAGGAATTCTGAAGAAAGAAAATCATATAATCCAGGCAGAGGGAAAGCCTCTTTGGTAAGAAACAAAGCACAGAACTTTCAGGTAACAGAGTGATCCGAGGTGGGTAGGGAGAAGCCGAAGAGGGAAGTGGAATCTTTAAGTCCCTTTAACTCTGGACTTTTTCTTGTGGGCATTACACTGCTTAAGGATAGCTCGTCCGATAACTCGGTTCCTGTTAAATAGCTGTTACATAGGAGTGTGAGGCTGAGTGCCAACTGCCAACTGCAGAGCCCCCTTGGTTGGGTGGGTGGGGCTGTGAGTGCTAGTATGTCTGGGAGGAAGCAGCTTCGGTTGGGAGTGGATTTCTTTTCTCTCCTTCCTGGAAGAAGGAGGACTAGGGGTGGAGGGCTCCAAGGGGAGACAGGCAGTGATCTAGTAGAAACATTTTTATAGTACCTACTGTGAGCCAGGCGCTTGTTAGAGCTAGAGAGACAGAAACAACAAAGAACTCTAGGCTGGTGGGTGAGCTGATGGTGGGGATGGTATGACTTGAGATGGTGGTCTTCTCAGAAGCAGGTGGAGATTTGAGGGAGGTGAAGGAGATAGGGGATTTGGGTGATACAAGGTGGAACATGGTGGGAGCTGAACTGAAGGGGGAGATGGTAGGAGTCATTGGGATGTGCTTCAGAGACCCCTGGAGGGGCTCGTGGGGGGCCCAAGGAACGCGCAGGAGGAGTCCCTGTGGTGGGCAGTTTCCTTTCCCCGTCACTGCTTTGCTACGGGGTCCCAGATCCACTGACCCAGGGCAGACAATCACCCCCATAGCCTCCCTGCTCAACTGGCTCCTGCAGTTCTGATCTGGCCCAGACCCAAAGCCTACACTGAGAATGGAGGAGAGGCAGGAGTGGCCCCTCCTCATGCCACAGGCCCCAGAGCCACCTCTTGTCCATGCCTGTCAACTCAGTGCAGTGCTTCCCCTCAGGTGCTGGCAGCCCTGGGTGGGCTGGGCTCTGTCTCCGCTTAGGCCTGCCCCCTTCAAGGAGCCTGTGCCCAGCTTGGAGAAAGGCTCTATTGTCCTCTGCTGCACCCCACCCTGAGTACCTTGGGCTCTTCCTCAGGGTGTGTGGCTTACAGTTCGCTCTGCCTTGACTGGAGCAGGGACAAGAGGGTTGGTCATGAACCATTTGTGAGGGAGAAAGGGGCAGTGTGGGATGTGGAGTGTCAAGGCTACGCCTTCCCTGTTCCTAGCCTCCAGGAACCAGGGGATTTCAACTGAGCCCAAACCCTGGCTTTCCTCAGGGCTGTCAAAGTTGGTCTCTCTCCTGGGATGGCCAAGACGCCCACTGGTGGCAGGTTGGCAGCAGCATTTTGCACAAAGGGCACAGGTTCCAACTGGGTTCCCCCACTTAGGTGGAATGGTCTTGGCCGTATTATTCCCTACCTGCCCTGAGCCTCCATTTCCTTAAAATGAGTGTAACAATGCACACATGACGTGGTGATGAATGTTCTGAGGCTAGACCAGCAGGACTATGCCATAAAGTGAGTATTTGGCTTTGCTTTTCTCTGTGGTCAGCAAATTTTTCTTTGTTCAGCATCTGGGATGGAACTTGTAGGCATGGACCAAGTTAATCTCTGAGTTGCCTGCTATTCCCTACTTGTTCTGTGAACTCCTCCGACACCTTTGTAACCAGTTCTCTGAATTGATTCCCTCTGTTGAACCATCTGGTGTTGAACACCTCTGTTGTTCTGCCTGGACACAGACTGAGGCAGGCCTTAGTGCCCAGAGCTTTATCCTGGCCATTTATCCTAAGGGATGACCCAGAGGCAAAAAATTAATAGAAAAGATAGATCTGCCACTCTGTCGGCAGCCTAGTAGGGGAAACCTGCAGAGGAAGAGCCAGAGCTTGTCCCCATCCAAGCTCAGAGCCTGCCTGTGGATGCCTCTTCCTCTAGGTCTAAGACATTCTGCCCAGGACTCACTCCCATGGACAAAGCATCTGGGGAGATGCAGAGCTGTCTCTCAGATGTCTGAAGCCTGCTCTCCTCACTGTCTTCCCACAGTTGGCAATCCTTGAAGACTACGCAGACCCATTTGATGTTCAGGAGACTGGTGAAGGCCCAGCAGGAGCTTCAGGAGCCCCAGACAAGGTCCCTGAAAATGACGGCTATATGGAACCCTATGAGGCCCAAAAGATGATGGCTGGTGCGTGATGGAGTCAGGGGTGGGGGATTGCTGTCTGAGATCTAGGTATTGGCACAACAGGCTCTGGGACCCACAAGACTAAGGATTGATTCCATGATTCCTTACTGGTCCTTGGAGACCATGGGTCCACCATGGACCACCTTGGGTCACTGGCCACTGCCTTCAAGAGAGTCAGTTTGGAGAAGGAGCCATGACTTGTGGTGCCTGAGATGTGAGGCGGTAGAGAAGGCCACACAACTAAAGGTCAGGCCGGTAGAGTTAGGATAGTCAGGAGGGGCAGGATAAGTGGTGTGGGCTGGGGGTCATGGAACCCAAAAAAGAGAATCACCAGCTTTAGGGAAGGTGGTGAGCTTGAGAGGTTGTGATGTCAGAGTGAAACAGCTTTATGGTGGTTGGAACCACAGGGCTGGAGAAGGGCAAGCTGGTCAAGGAGTGCAGGCAGAGAGCAATGAGTAGGACTTGGTCCTGGGGAGCAGAGCAGAGGTCAAGAGAGCGTCCAGGGAAAGAGAACTAAGCGGAGGTGATCTGAGAGGAGGACAGGGGTGAGTTGGTCCAAGCCAAGACCCCAAGGCAGGAGGGGAGGAAGGTTTGTTCAAGGGCAGACAATTTTAGTGTTGGGCATACTGAGGAGCCAGAATGAGAGAGGCCACGGGGGCAGTGAAGGGCCTTGAAGGCGGGAATGAGGCATTTGGACTTGCTCTGGAGGAGGAGGAAAACCGATATGGATTCCTGAGCAAGACAGAAACAGGACAAATACGGCATTTTAAGGGGATTACTGAGGCTTTGGTGTACAGAACAGACCAGGAGAACTGGGCATCAGAAAGATGAGTTAGCAGTTGTGGAAACTGCTGAGGCTTTAAGGGAGCAATAATTAGCACCGCTTTCTTCCCCTCCTGAGCTTGGAGATCACTGAGAAGTCAGATTAAGGAAATAGATGGATGAAGATAAGAATGTCCGCTTTATTAGTGATACAGTAGATTGGAGAACATCACTTAGCTATGTCTCCACAGTAGGCTGCTTAATAATTCACAGAATTAAACTTCCCCACTCAGGCTTGGGCAATGCAGCACAGCTATAGGCCCCTTCACAGGAGCAGGGCGAGGAGGCAGGAGGAGAAAGAGCCAGAAGGCAGAGCTGAGAAAGAGAGTGAACATCCGCTGGTGATCAGATAAGCTGCTCTCCCTCCTTGGGAGTGGGGTGAGGGGGCAGAAAGCGGTCAGAAGTGTTCTCCATGGAGCTCATGGAAATTCGAGCCAGTAGAGGAGGGCTCACCCTAGCAACAATCTAGATGTGGAGAGATGAGGCTAAGAGTCCTCAGGTACTGGGGGCAAACAGGTGGGATTTAGAGCAGGAAGGAGGGCCAGGACCGAGGAGAGCAGTGTAGTGGACAGGTGGAGAAGGTGGGAGGGTGACTACCCTCTTTAGATCAGAGTGGTGTGTACCCCTCGGAGGCTCATGAATGCCCTGGAATTGTATGTGAGAATTTGCACATGTTCTGGAGAGTAGCTCCATAGCTTTTATTGTATTTTCAATGGGGCCAGTGATCCCAAAAAGAAAATCACAGAACAGAGTAGAAGAATTTCTTGGGAAAGTGGCAAGTTTGAAACATTCAAGTGAAAGATCTTATTGGCAACTGGAAGTGTATATGGTGCCATGAGACTGGGCAAGGAGTGAGGGCGAATAAGGCCTGGTTCTGGGGAACAGAGACCAAGAGAGGGGCCAGGGAAGGAGTCCAAATGGGTAACCAGAGAGGACAACCACGTAATTGACTTGTCAGAAGGGGACAGTTGCAAGGAGGGAGTGCTCAGCAGTAGCTGAGCAACAAAGAAGTATTTTCTGATTGTCAAGTGGTATTACTTGGGATGCAAGGAAAAAACTGGAGGTGTGTAGTCAGGAGGAGGTGGATTAGGAGAGGACCCTGCCTCAGTTTCCGAAATGTGTAAGCCTCATTTCCCATCCCCTTGCTGGCCATCTAAAGATCTTTTTTCTGTCTTTCACTCTGGTGCTTCTCTGCCCCTGCCTCCATTGGATCCCATGCTTTTTGGAACCCCAGAGATGTTTTGAGGGCTATTGGGCCCCCAGAGCCAGTGGCATCTCCTTTGAAGGAGGCTTGGTGTGTTGCTGAGGGTGCTGACAGAGAAGCTGAGCTGGGTAGCCAGGGCCGCTCTCACACCTCCCCTCCTGCCTTGCCCTGGCAGAGATCCGGAGCTCCAAGGAGACAGCCGCTCAGGCCTTGCCTCTGTATGACACGCCCTACGAGCCAGAGGAGGAGGGGACCACCCCTGAGGGTGAGGGGGCCACCTGGCCTCGGGAGTCCCGGCTGCCAGAGGATGATGAGAGGCCCCCTGAGGAGTATGACCAGCCCTGGGAGTGGAAGAAGGAGAGGATTTCCAAAGCCTTTGCAGGTAAGCCCCTGGTGGAGCTGGTGGATCTGCTGGGGTCTCCAAACAGCTCTCCAGGCCCAGGGCAGTGGAAGGAGTGGACCCCAGGTACTGGGGGAGGCCCTGAAGCTGGGCCCAAGGGAGGAATAGTTGCGTGCATCACAGAGATTGGCGAATTGGGCCTTGTGGGTGCAGCGCTGTGTGCGGGTCAGGGAACGGGTAAGGGAGGATGGAGGGTCTCCCTGTATCACCACCTCTCAGAGTCCAAGAGGCTTAGGCCACTTCCCTCTTTTGGGAGACAGGGTATATCTTAAAATACAGAAATTCCAAACAAAAAGATAAAACTTGGGACATGTTAAATATTTACCCTTAACAAAAGAAGGCATTTAACAGCCCAGACAATGAAAATGCTGTGTGCGTAACCTTTAGAGATCCCAGCTGTGAATCAGAGAGCTGTGTCTCCCAGTAGCAGGCTAGGGGCACCTGTGCCCTGAGGGTATTTCTGAGGAGCAGGAACAGGTGGGGAGAGAGAGGCTGTGAGAAATCCCCTTGGTTGAATGAGGGTTAGGTTTCTCCTGTGTCATACACCCCCGTGCAGATCCCAGGCCTGGAGTCCAACCCGGGGAGGTTTGGGGGTGGTGGTGCTGAATGGGTGCGGCTGGAGAGGGCTTTAGCCCCTGGATTCTTGATTCAGTGAGAACATAAAAGATGTAAATGCCATTTGACTTCACCCCCACTCCTATGGCCCCTTCACCCCTCCTTGGGCAAGGGGGCTCATGCTAGAGCTGAACTCAGCTCTCTGCCCTGTCCTCCCAGCCCTGGTGGCTAGACTGGGAAACCACAGGTTTCTAATTTGTTTCCTGTAAAGCGTGCACCATTGAGGAGGGACCATTTATCTCCAGAAGTCTCCTTGGAGAATCAATACTGTTTGGATTGCTTAATGGGAAAATCTATGCTCGTCATTAGGAAACCTCGTTAGCAGTCCTGCAGCCACCAGTGGCATCCCTTTCTTAATTGTCGGGGCTCAAGATTGAGGGTGTGGGGCTAAATTTCAATAAAACATCTGCCCCCACATCAGAGTATTCCTGACAGCCTGGAGCTGGGCTGTCAGTCTCGCTGCCCATGACTTCCCAGACCGTGGGTAAAAGGAGGAAGGGCAGCAAGTCTGAGGGTGCCAGGAGGCTGTGGGAACCTGGGTGTGGTGCCGGGAGGTGAGGGCAGCTCGTTGTCCCTCCTTTCTTCCTTTCCTGCTCCTTTTGGGCCCTGAAGGCTTCTGAGGCTTCAAATGAAGGGGACCCACACAGCTGGCAGGGCAAGACTCTGCATCCTGTTTGCTATCTGTGCCCCCCACCCTTTGACTGAGCTGGCCTGGTGTGGTCATTGTGGCTCTATCCAACCCTCTGAGAGTCCTGCTCCCCCCTCAGAAGCCACTCCTGCCTTTGCTCTGACCCTCCTCCTTTCTAGGCTATCCTGTGTCCTGGCTTTGGGTTTTGGTGTCTCAACCTCTGCCTCTCTCTGTCTCTCTCTCTGTCTCTGTCCCTGTCTGTGTCTCTTCTCCCTGCTGCTGGCTCCAGTTGACATTAAGGTCATCAAAGACCTACCTTGGCCTCCGCCGGTGGGACAGCTGGACAGCAGCCCCTCCCTCCCTGATGGGGACAGGGACATCTCCGGTCCAGCCTCACCCCTCCCTGAGCCCAGCCTGGAGGACGGCAGCGGTGGGTCCTGTGGGAGCTTCTGGCCAGGGTGACATGTTCTCTCATGCCTCAGGCCCTGTGGGCTTGGGTTGGAGGAGCTGGAATGGGGCAAGGTTTGGAGAACCCAGGAAGAGTTCCCTTCGTCCTGGAGGAAGAGAGAAGGGACAAAGCACACATTCCTCCTTCCTCCGAAACGTGTGGGGAAGGTGTCTCCTAAAGGAGTCCCTTTCCAAATATCTTTCCCACCATGCCACAAAAATCTACTATTTTAGATTCACTTCTTTGCATAGGATTTTGTCTGACCCCAGCCTTTGACAGTGTAAATAACTCTTGAGGCAGGGATGATGCTAGCACAGGAAATGTCTGAGTCCTTCCAGTAAGTGAAGGGTCTGATCCTTGCATCTGGTAACTGAAAGACAATAAGATCCTGAAAATGCTACAAGGAGAGAAAAAACCCAAATGAGAAGAAAGGAAGCATTGAGCACTTCCCTCTCCATTCAGTTTTGTACAGAATGGGCAGCCAAGGGTTTGTGAACACCTGTTTGTACATTTGTGCCTGAGTGTGAGGGGTATTTTGTAAATATAGGATGAAAGAGGGTCTCTGTCACCTGTCCATGTGTGCCTGTGCCCATGTGGCTCACTGGCTTCCTCCCTCCAGGGGGCTGGTTCAGTGGGGCAGAGCCACCCCAGCTGGGTTTCTCTGGTGGGGGCAGGGAGCCTGTGGGCAGCAGCCCTGGGGGCGGGGGGAGGGGCGGGCTGGCTGGCGGCTTCGGGCAGGATTAGCCTGTCAGGATGGCACCAAGGGGAATCGGATAATTGTTCTCAAATCGATAAGTCATTTCTACAGAATGGCTTGGCAGGGTGATATGGAGAACGGTAATGAACTCTGAGGAGGAGAAAGAAACAATATTATCAGCGCTGAAGCCACCCCGAGGGGTAATGGAATAGGGGAAGGCAGGCAGCTGCTCCAGAGGGAGAAGTTGAAGTGGTTTCTCATGTTGCTTCTCTCTCCTCTCCTCCCACAGCATGGGGACTGGTAGGGACAGTGTGGCATAGGAGGGCTGAGCCCCACCCCCAAAAGGGGAGTGGACCCAAGATTCTGTCCCCAGAGCCGGTCAAGCCCAGGAGCATGTCCCACCCTTCTAGAACATTCCTTTGACCCTTTTTGGCAGAAAATGGGGGGAGCACTGGTTATTCTATAGAGCTCTGTCTCTAAGGGTCCTCGGAGTCTATGACTGGTATATTCCCCACAGCCCAGTTTGAAGGATCTGAGAAGAGCTGCCTGTCACCTGGCCGGGAGGAGAAGGGGCGGCTACCTCCCCGACTCTCTGCAGGGAACCCCAAGTCAGCAAAGCCCCTAATCGTGGAGCCCAGCAGCCCCCTTGGGGAGTGGACAGACCCAGCACTGCCTCTGGAAAACCAGGTGTGAGTGTCTGTGTCCAGCTGGGGACTCTCTCCCCTCCCTTCCCCTCCTGCCACTGGCTTGCCTGCAGGGGACACCCAGAATGGGTGGGCCAGGACGGCAAGGGACCCAGCAGAGATGCCCCCCTTCCTCTCTCTTGTTCTCAGCTGGTACCACGGGGCCATCAGTCGAACAGATGCCGAGAACCTGCTCCGACTGTGCAAAGAGGCCAGCTACCTGGTGCGCAACAGTGAGACCAGCAAGAATGATTTCTCCCTGTCCCTCAAGTGAGTAGGGGTGGGCCAACTAGCAGTGTTAGGCAGGATTAGCTCATCAGCATGGCACCAAGGAGAATCCATGGGAAGACAACCAGCAGGACAGGAGGACCAGCATTCTCCCCATACCCAACCAAGCTGGGGAGAACTCCGTCCGCATGAACATTTGCTGACCCTGGGCCAGGCCCTGGGGATCTGGAGCAGTCTGAGGCTCAGCCCCTAATCTCAAGGAGCTCAGAGTCCATTAGAAGAAACAATCAAGCCTGTCCGATGGGAGGGGAGGGTCCTGCCACCCCCTCCCCTGTCACTTACTAGCTGTGTGGCCTGGAGCCCCCTTAACCTCTCTGGGCCTCAGTTTTCTTACTTATAAAATGGGAGAATAATAATATCTACCTTGTAGGGAGGGATCAAATGAAGTAATATATGGGAGGCACTTAACATGGTGCTAAATGCTAAATAAATTATCACCATCATCTTTATTAATAGAAGTCCAAATGTTCTTAAAGCACAGGCAAGGAGAGAGGAACTTTGCTCGAGAGAGGCTGGGTCCTGGGAGGAGGGTGGAACAGCGGACACAAAGCTGTTGTTCACTGTGAAGAAGTGGGCAGGCGGTCTGGGTACTAGTGGCTGATAACTGAATCTTAAAGGATCCAGGAGGAGGAGGGGGTGGCAGGACCCTCCCCTCCCATGAGCCTTCCTTCCCAGGAACTGATAGATCAGCATTGGCCTCCTAGGCCATCCTGGTAGAATGGCCAGCCCTCCCGTTCATCCCCAGTTCTGCCTGGTAGATCCTACACTCCACACGACAGCCTGTCAGATGGTGTGTCCATTCACATCCCCCCAACACTGCTGGGACATCTGTACCACCTCCTACCACATTTTCTGGAGGCATTAGATTACAGGTATACCCCCACTTCAAACAAATGCAATATACAGAAAAGTTGGGACTATTAAACAGATACATTTGAGGATAATTATTCAACTTCAACTAAAAGATAATGGGAAAATGCCAGTCTATATTCAAATAACTTGAATTTTATTCTTGGGCTTAATAAAACTAGCTATGTGACCCTAGGCAAATCATGAAACCTGTCTGGGTCTTGGTTTCTTCCTTTGCAAAATGCATTAATGGGTACCACTTAGGTTTCTTGCCACTCTCATACCCTGAAAATTATCATAAAATCAAAGGAGCATTTAGGAAAAGCTAATCTGTCAAAAATCTGATATAACACTAGGAATGTGTATTGCTTTAATAGATTAGAGTCACAGAGCATCTACTGTGTGCTGAGCAGCATATATACCCTCTCCAAACCACCAACCTATAAGATGAATCTCTTTTTTATAGACAGAAGTAAATACAAAGAGCTATGTGAGTGGGTTGAGGCCACAGGTAATGAAGTACCAAAAGCAGGATTTGCACCCAGCTCAGTTCAGCCTGACTACAAGAACCGCAGTCTTCCATCGCATAGCTCCACCCGACATCAAATCTGGAACAGTCCAAGGCTGGGTTAGACAGCAAGGGTCTGGCTCCCTGAACAGAGTGGGCCAGGGCTCAGCCCTAGCCTGGGGAGTACAAGGGGGAGGCAGGCCTGGATGCTGCTTCAGCCCAGCCTCATCTGGCCCCACCAGCATCTGTCTGCCAGAGCCTCGTTTGCATATAAATGGCTTCTCTGAAATACAATTATGGTTTCTCTGCTCTCTGTAATAGAAGGGCTTTCACTGGTAATTAAACAGCTTCCTCCGAAAGCCAGGTCAGCTCTGGCCCTGCGGCCCAGCTAGTCCCATCCAGGCTCCTGAGGGTTGGGCAAGGACTCTGCTTGGGACTTTATCCCAGGAGGTCAGTTCTCCAGATGTTGGCTTATTGCCACTTATTGCCCTTTTTGGCCAGAGCTGTTCCTCAAGGAGAAGATGCAATGCAGTTTTTGGGAGAGGTGATTATCCCAAGTGGACTGTGGGTAGGGGCTTGTCCCCAAACTGTGAGAGGGTGAGGGAGCAAGGCCCAAGCTAGTACCCACAGCTTTGGGCCTGGGCCATGGCATAGGGCAGACAGGGGAGAGGATCTACTCACTGCCTCCCCCTCTCTGCATTGCCCCCAGGGACTGTACAGTTTCCCCAGGGCCTGTATGGTCACCGTCAGCCTCAGTCATTATCTCAGGCCTACAGAAGAGGGATGCCTGTGTCCCCCACCCCCCGCCCCATACACCCAGCCTGGGGCTCCCAGCAGGCTTTAGGGTACTGTATCCTAGGAGAAGGAATTGGGAGGGTTTTTCCTGTCATCCCTTTCCTCTCTTCAGTCATCCACTCTCCATCTTCCCTTGTGGGCCCAGTGAAATGGGTCTAGTCAGAGCCCTCTTTGTACCCAGGCAGGGGAAGGAAATGAAGTTTGCCAGCCTCACCTCATATGAGGGTCCCCCTCACCAGTCCTACTTCTGTTACTAGTTTCTGAGCCCTGCACTTGTCCCCAGGTAGGCTCTGGCTGGGAGACAAGTACTCAGGCTTTGGGGCTCCCCTAAGGATTGCTTCCTCCTTGCCTGTGGGCCAGGCCTGTGGTAGCTTGGGCAGACGCTGTTCTTGCTTGGCCCCCACCCCACCCCCATGCTTTCTCTCTAAGACAGAGGGTGTCCGGGTAGCTGGGAGCTGGCCAGAGCTCTGAGCAGCAGGATCCTTGTCTTGGGGACAGGGCCAGGCACTAATGTGGATTTCCTGGATTGTGTCAAGGAGATGGGAGAGGCAGTGGAGCGTTTCCTCTCTGAGGGAGGGAGTTACAGCCTCACCGATGATGTCATCCCAGGCTGAAGGGATAAAGGGGGGGGGGGGCTTGGCCCAAGGCCCAGTTAGCAGGAGGGTAAAGGGGTATCCCTAGGACAAGGCAGTTGAGACTTCCAGATTTGGAAAGGATTTCCAGAGCCCCTAGCTCACACCCTCCCCTGGTTTCTGCAAGAGAGAGCCTCAACCAAGATTCACTTGGTTGTCAACAATGCCCTGCCAAGGATGTGTGTGTCTCCACATGAGTCACTAGGAGCCCCCCCCCCCCCCACAGCTCAGAGATGGGGAGGGCAGACCAGCCTTGGCCATACAGACTGGAGGACACCGGTGCCTGGGTCACAGGGTTGGGGCAGGGAGAGTAGTCGCTCGTTTCCACCTGCACACGCCCTGTACACTCACTACACACATTCTTGGCACACCCAGTGCCCTTACCACAAAACCAATGCCTACTGTTACCCAGTCACAAAATCCTCTCTGCCTCCTCCCTATTTTGGAGGTGGAGTGGCCTCCACCTTCCCTAGTCACCTCCACACACAGCTGGCCGGAAACAGTATTTGCTGCAGGGGTAGGGGTTGGGGAGGGAAGGGGGACCGGAGAGGGCCCCTACTCACCAGGGTCTCCTCTCCTCTTCCCAGGAGCAGTCAGGGCTTCATGCACATGAAGCTGTCCCGGACCAAGGAACACAAGTACGTGCTGGGCCAGAACAGCCCACCCTTCAGCAGCGTCCCTGAAATCGTGCATCACTACGCCAGCCGCAAGCTGCCCATTAAGGGGGCCGAGCACATGTCCCTGCTCTACCCTGTGGCCATTCGGACTCTGTAGATGGGAGGCCTGGGCACTGTGACAAATCTGGACCCAGCCCTGTGCCCAACCCCCTGCTGAGGGCTGTGGCTCTTCCCAGGGACATGTTCTGTCAAACCTTTCTTCCCCTCTTCCAAGACCAAGTGGAAGCTGGAGATTCCTTAATTTATTCTAAACGGGAAGGCCTAATGGGGCCTTGGAGTAAAAGGCTGTCTGGAGCTGAGGACAGAGGAATCTCTGGGGAGAGAGGACAGCCCCTGGAGGAAGGGGGCGTCAGAGCCCCTGGTCGCCAGAGGAGTTTAAGATCCGCACCCCCACCCCCGCCTTTTCCGCCCCTAGGGCACAGGGGGAGACCCCATTCCTCACCGTCTCCTTCCCCCTGGGTCAGTGTGGGGTGGGGCAGGACGCGGGCCTTTGGGGCGCCCTGGCCATCTCTCTGCCTCCACCCCTAAACCACAGGCGGGCTCCGTCCAGAGTCCGGTGCGGGGCTTGGGGAAACCAGAAACCACCACCACCCCCGCCCCACCAAGGATGGAGCGGGCCTTGGGGGTTGGGAGACGAGGGGAAGGGCTCGGGCCGGAGGGAACTTGCGCAGTCCCCGGGCCGCCCCGGCTCCCGGCCAGATGCAATAAATAAACCCAGTCCTGCCAGGCACAGCCGCGTCCGCGCCTCCAGCGCCGCCCCCCCCCCGCCTCCGGGCTGTCGAGGGAGGGAGCTGAGAAGCGAGCGCAGATTCTGTTTATAAATCAGCTTGGGAGCAGACGCAGGCCGGCTGTGAAAAGCACTTTCGAAGCATCAAGTTCCTTCCCTTGACGAGATGTCAAAACATCCCCCGCCGCCCCTGCCCCGGCCGGGGGCACCCGGAGCCGGCCGGCCGCTCGGCGCCCCCTCCCCGCCACGCCGACTTGCGCGGCTCCCCAAGAGCGCGTCCAATTTCCTGCCAACAGCCATTCGTCTGGGAGGAGGGGAGCCGCGGGGAGACAAAGAGGCAGCGCGCCAGGCGAGGGGGAGCGGGCGGCCCTGCCACGCGGAAGCCGCGCACCCGCGGAGGCGGGAAAGCTGGCGCGGCTGACTGCGCTTTCTTTCCAGAGGAAGCGGGGCCTGCCGCGCCTCCCCCATTCGCCGACCCGGAGTCCGGGCCCCTGGAAACTTGCAGCCTGCAGGTCTGGGCCCGATCTACGTTCGGGCTGAGGCCTCCGGCTGGCTGCTGAGCCTGGCGGGGCGGTCCGCGCGTGCCCCCTGCTGGCCGTGCCTCTAACCGCGAGTCGCGGGCGCCCGGCCACGGAGACGCCCCGGCCCGCGCCCACACCTGGACCGGCCAAAGCCTGTGGGCCATGCCCCCGGGAATACCCACCGGGTCGCTGGTCGGAACCGCTGGCGACCCGCCCCAGGCCCGCCCTCCTGCTCCCACGCGGCTCCCCGTGGGGCTGAACAAACGTCCGCTTCCCTGGGACCTGCAACATCCGAATGTAGTGTCCAACATGGGATTTCGGATTTTCTATTTTATCGAAATATTTTATCGAAATCGAGGACATGCGATCTCACAAATAGAATTCTGTGAGGACAATCGAAAGTCTCACTTGAAATTGGGCCCTGCTTTAGAAATTCCCTCAGAGGTTTGCGCTATAACTTGAAGGGTACTGAGTCACCCTGGAGATGAGCAAACAGGCTCAGAGTGTTTAGGGGATGTGCTCATCCGTGTCCTCGCTTTCATCTCTTTATGGGGAAGACCCATGTAGGCACCAAGTGGCCAGCTCCTGTTGCTCAGAGGTCCTGGAGCCAGCCAGGCAGACTCTGGCTCCCTGTGGGCTCCTGCCTTGTCCTGCCACACACACCACACTTGGTGCCCCGTCCACCTTCTCAGGAACTCCCACCCCTTCCTGATCAGGCTCCAGAAGCCCCACACTAGCAGCCCAGAGAGGCCCTTCGTCAGGAACGGGAGCTGGGAAAGAGGTCTCCAGCTAAAGCACTCGGCCTTGGGCTGGTTCCTTTATCCAGAAGGTGCTGGCAGGTTCAGAGGACTGTCTGCACCAGCCTGGGTAAGCTGGCTGGTGGAGTAGCTTCCTCTGCCAGTGCCTACCCCCATCTGGGGCAGGATAAAGAAACCCAAAGGGCAGAAAAGTGGTTTATTTGTAAAGGAGACTGCTGCAGTAGGAAGAAGAGACAAGGCATGAGGAGCACTACATAGATTTGGGGCCAGATTCTGACTACAGTACATGTTTAAAAACTGGGGAGAGAAGATCAGTTGTGCTGTTAGACTAGGATGCTGAGGGGGTTCCTGTAGACTTCTCTCTGCGGGCCCAGCCTCTACCCCACCCCAAGGCATGTGCCAGCCCTTTTGACAGTGGGGAGGCTAGGGGAGGGGGAGGCTTTTTTGTGGGGGAGTTCCAAGATGCCAGCATCTGTGCTCCCACTCCATCCTTAGGCTCACAGCCCCCTAATACACATACACACTGCTTGTCAGCTCCAGTCTTTTGAGACTTTTTCTTAGCTTGGAAGAAGAGGTATCACTTTGCCCCAAAGTAATAACAGCTCTCCTGCCAGTTCCCACGTGTTTCCCAGCCAGTGCCTCCCACTTCTCCAGGCTGAGACATTCTGGACTTGGGGGTCTCTGAACCCATATGGTTGACTGACCATGGCCACCTGAACCAAAATTTGGAGGTGGGAATGGGGAGGAGGCAGAGGGAGTCAGAAATAGGAAGTACAGAGTAAGGTACAGGCCCAAACCTCTGCTCAGCTGGGCAGTGGGAAGAACCCCTGGACAGGAGGCCTAGAAGTTCTCATAATGGTGGGAGAAGTGAGTCCGGTCCTGCTTGTTGATGAGCTGACAGGCCTTTTCCACATTCTTGGTCATGCCCGGGGGGCCACAGCTAAACACCCCAATCTTCCGGACCTGTTGGGGGAGGGGAACGTGAAGGCTAGCTCAGTGTTCGTGTTAAAGACAGGCAAGAGTCCTTGATGAGGGCTCCTTCCAGATTTCTGGTAAAGGTTTGCTTTGCACCATGTGTGGTGAAGGCTGACTCGGTGTATTTACATCTAGCTCAGTTTTGGTAGACTTGCTCTGTATGGGTCCAACCTCCACCCCCTTGAAGGCATTTGTCAGCTTTGGGGACATGATCAGTGTTTCAGATCAGGGCTGGGTTAATAAACGTTCCAGTTAAAGGCTAGTTTAGTGTCTCACTGAGGGCTAGGCCATTATGAGACAGTGGCTAGCCCAGTGTTCATGGTAAAGATCAGCATCTAGGGTGAGGGCTGGCTGGGTATTCATGGTAAGAGTAGCTCTGACTTTACGGTAAGGACGAGCTCAATCACTGCACCCTTCCCTCTGGACAGGCACCTTGGCTTTAAAAGAGGCAAGTCTCTGTTGCTGCTTCCCCCCTAGCCCCTCAGAGTGACCCCTACTATTTCTCTACTCCATGAAACCCACTTATCTCCTGGGTGATGTGTTCTCATCACCTGTCAATTCCTTCCCTCATGGAGATGGCCTGGGAGGTTTGCTCAGACCTCAGGCGATAAAGGCCAGGAGAACCTTCATATGGGGTGGGACTGACCTGCGGGTGCACCTCCTGCAGGGACTTGAAGAAGGGCTCGAAGGGGGGGCGGCCGAAGTGGGTGATGGAGCGCAGGCCCGTGAACAAACTCCGGTTCAGCACCTTCTGGAAGTGCCGCTCACAGATGTACTGGGGGCACAGGGGCAGGTCAGGCCAAGGACAGTCAGGGTCCATGCCTAGCCCAAGCCAGCCTGCAGCTCAAGAGACAGAGAATGGGGTGGGGAGGGAGCTGGAGGCTGAGGATCAGGACCACCATCTCTGTGCCCCCTTTGTCTGAACCTGGCTGTCCACGCACCTGGCCTGGCCATCTCTGTCACCCTGCCAACCCAGATACCCACCCAGCCGCTCTGCCCTACCAGCATGGTGGTCCTGAGGTCAAACTTCTCAGCCAGCTGGGTGATGTAGATGTGCACGGACACCAGGTCCTGGCAATCATTCTCCTCCACCTCCCGGATGATGTCAGCCAGCCACTCAAACTGCCGCTGGGTTCGTGTCACCCAGATGAAGTAGATCTAGGGACACATGGCAGGAGCTCAGGACCTGGCTTAGCTCAGGGTCCCCATATCCCAGGGATCCCCACAGCAACAGAACTCTTCTGGTCTTGGCCAGCTTGTGTCTCTCCCCAGACACCCTGGGGGATGGTGTGTTGCAGGGACCACAAGGCCAGGTTCTGGGTGGGGGGTGTGTGTGGAGTTACCCCAGAGCATAGAGAGGTAGAAGGCTTTGATAACCTGGGGTGGTGAAAAAGGACACTTGTCAAGTGAGCTGAAGGTCTGATGGGGTGGGAAGCAGCTTTTTCGCTCTGAGCCTGCCCTGCCATTCCCTCCAATGGGCCCTCCTCAGGCTGCTAAGCTCTAAATTAACCCTAGCCCAGAGGGATAGGGTTCTACTAAGGGGCACGTCACAGAGCAGCCTTAGGGAAGACCCAGCTGGCTTCCTGGAGCAGATGGGAATGGGCTGAAAGAGAGACTGAAAGGATGGAAGCTGCCACGGAGAGACCCACGTCCAACTTCTGAAGAGGATGAAGCGGGGCTGTGTGAGTTAAGAAGCAGAGGCAGAGCTGGCATGGACAGAGGAGAAGAGGAGCTGCCTGTCACCCTCCAAGTGCTGACAGTGCATGGGCTGGGCCTCTGCCTGCTGCGTTCCTGTGTCCCTGACTCACCCGCCAGGCCCAGAGACACAAGCTGGGGCCTGCTACCAGGTCCAGGCTGGGGTGAAGGGACCTGGGATGGAGGGGGCCTGAGGGCCTGGGCTGTGTTCCCGGAACCAACCCAGCCCACCAGCCCTGCCTCACACCACCTCCCCTCTTCTTCCTCTTGAATGCAGAGCCTGTTTCACTTCTGCCCCACCCCAGATGTTCCCTTCCTTCTCCCAACCTAACAATGCTCCCTTCAGGGGCTGGCCACCTCTGTAAGACAGAGTGGGTTTTTTAACCCTCTCCAACTCGGTTCCTTAGGGTTTGAGGATATCCTGACCCCTCGGGGGTCAGGCCAACTGTGCCTTGTTCTTCAGATGAAGAACAGGGGCAGGGGAGACAGGCAGAGATGGACGCAGTGATAGGGAGCAGGGTTCGGCAGGAAGATAGGGCACTCACCTTCTTGCAGAACACGTGGCAGCTGACCGAAGACTTGAAGACCAGGTCTTTGAGAATGGAGGCAAAGGGGGTGACCCCAATGCCCCCTCCCACCAGCACTGACACCTCAAACTTATGCCATTCCTGGTGGCCCTCTCCAAATGGCCCATCGAGGTACAGCTGCAAGAAGAGTGGGTTGGAGTTAAGCTCCACCACCACAATAGTTCTGAAGCGAGAGATGGGAGGCAGGGAAAGGCGGGTATGTTTATAGAGTGAGGCGAAAGGGGGTACCATGGCATTACCTGGAAAGACCGGTCTCTGGATTGGGGGAGGGGAGGGACGCTGGGGAGCCTGGGGCTGCAGGGCAAGGCCTGCTAAGGGGATGTGGGGTGGGTAGCTCATCTGGCCTGGGTCTGGTCACCTTTGGGTATTTGGCACAGCCATCTCCTGTTGGAGGTGAGTAGATCTCCCTGAGCCGAGTGGTCCAGGGCCCTGCCGCCCGGATGTGCAGGCTGAGTGTGTCCTCGTGGGGCGCAGAAGTCAGTGTGAAGGGGTGGTACTCAGTGGTCCCCAGAGCCAGACAGGCGATCTGCACCCACTGTCCTGACTTGTACTCAAAGCCTTGGGGCCGCTGGAACTGCAGGTGGGTCACTCCTGAGGAAAGGAAGTGGGCAGGAGGCTGCTATCCAGGACCCAGCACCATTGTGGCCTCTAGAAAGTTCCCCCACCTGCAGCCTCAGCTCTCCTTCTAGAATATGCCAAGGCCTCTTCCCACCAGAAAGCGTTACTCCCTTTGGGCCATGCCCACCCTAAGGAGGGGCAGTGAAGCACCGGTACTCATGGTCAACAGGGAAAGGGCAGCCTGGCCTGGGCTCCTTCCCTCTCTGTTGTGAGAGAGGCTCAGGTCCCCTGGCCAAGAGCTTCTCTTGCCAGCTCCCTCATCACTGCCACCCCAAGGCCCCTGCCAACTCCACTGGGCCAGGCCAGGAGACTGCAAGGTCCAGGCTCTGGCCATGCCCTGTGGGCTTTGTCAGTACCACCCAGGTGGTCCCTGACTGCCTCTAGGCTGGTACCTGAAGGCAGCAGCTCAGCCTTCACCACGCTGATCTCTACCTTCTTCCGGCTCAGGCTCACCAGCTTGTCCCCCACATAGATCAGTGCCGGGACCAGGAAGAAGATGTGGAAACGGGGCAGCTGGATCAGGCCAAAGCTGCCATGGATGATGAGCTGGACAGAATGAAGAATTCGGCTCAGACCAAGCCATACCTACAACAGTGCCTGTGGCCAGCTCAGAGCTTAGCCCCTAGTATCCTCCACCCACCCCACCCCATCCCACGGTCACCTTCCACCCCCACCTCTCCGTGTACCATGCTCCCTCCAGGTTCCCAGATCTAACCACTTCCAACCCCAACTACTTGCGCCTTTCTGGCACCATCCTAAACCAGCCCCTTTGACTCTTGGTGGGTCTTCTGCAGTAGTCTCCTCGGTGGTCTTCTACGGGGCTGCCCAGTGTGACCCATTCTTTTCAAGGCAGCCAGTGTGACTTTTTTAAAGTTCATTTTATCATGCCATCTCAACTTAAACAGCCTTAGTGGACTTCCCATTATACCACAGGATCTTGAGATGCTCTGGCCTTTGCCTGCCACTGTTTCCCCTTCCCTGTTCTTCAAACATAGCAAGTCTTTCTGCTTCAGGACCTTGGCACCTGCTGTTCCATCTCCCTGGAATGCCCTCTCCCTGGTTCTTCCCCTGGCTACCTCTCTCATTGTTTTAAAATTTATTTATCTGGGAGAGAGAGCACATGAGAGCATGAGCAGTGGGGAGGAACAGAGGGAGAGGGGAGAAGCAGACTCCCTGCTGAGCAGGGAGCCTGATGTGGGACTTGCTCCTGGAACCCTGAGATCATGACCCAGGTGTACCCCTCCATCTCATTTGTCAGGGCTCAGCAGAAAGGCTGAGAAGGCCTCCTTAGGCCTTCCCTGGGTCCTCTGTTGTATCCCCCAGTTAACTCCCATCAGAACATTTGTCATCATCCACACTAATGTTGTTTCTTCATTGACATGTTTCCCCACTAGACTGGCAGTTTGTGTATGTCCTTTTTTTTTTTTTTTTTTTTTTTTTCTACCATACTCTCAGCTCTTAGCAGTTGCTGCCTGGCACACAGCAGGCATTTAATAACTACTAAGTTAGTAAAAGGAGTTACCCCAATTTATCCTCTGCCTTTGGAGACTAAGAACACCTAACCAGTCCCCCTTTTCCATGAAATAACTGACATAACTGTTTTCTGTGGACTTGTATTTCCATGAAATGACTGAGGAATTGTTCAGCTCTGGTCCTTTCCCCAACAAGCTGGTCTAACAAGGTCAGACACAACTTGCCCCCATGCTTCCCATTTGCGTGTTCCTAAGTCTGCTAAGTCTGGCTTCTGCTTCCACCTCTTCTCAGGACCTGCTCGCTGGGGGTTCACCCGTCCCATGAATGGTCAGACCCCAAGGTCTCCTTTCATTTGCTCCCACGGTTGGCCATCTGTGGCACTAGCAACTTCCCACTCCTTGCCACATCTGCTGCTTCTCTTGGGCCACTCATTTTCCGTCTCCTCCACTGGCTCTCTATTCCTTCTCCCAGCCCTGATCCTGCATGTTGCCCAGTCTCCTCTGTCTATGCTGTCCCATGTGGCCCGGCCCCTCCACTGAGCCACAGCCCTTCAGTGGCCACCGCAGCCCACACAGGTCCTGCCACCACCTAATACTTTGGGGCCATCCATAGCCAGGCCTGTCCCATCTGTGCCCTGAATATTCTGTCATCATTTCCACCTCTGCACCAGTGCTCATGCCCTTTATTCTATCTGGAATGCTCTTCAGATTCCACTCTGCCCTGTCAAATTTTAGCTTACCTCTCCTTAAGGCTTGGCTCAAGTCCCATCTTCTCCTCAACGTCTTCCCTAACCAGTTTGGCCCAAATGAAACTCCCTTCAGTGAGCTACTATAAACTCAGTGTTTGGAACACTCAGCTCAGCTATTAATCCTATATTGTCTGCTCATTCTGACCATTTCAAGTGCATGGCCCTTATCTTTGCAGCAAATCCCAAGTTCCTGAGGGCCTAGCTTTGAGTCTCCCCGTCCTCCACCTAATTACTACGGCATACCACATACCACCGAACAAACATGTACTAGACCCTTCAACAGATAACTGTTAAACTGAACTCTGGCGCCTCATTCAGCTCTCCCTTTCCCTAGCTTAGTGTTCCTCTGCCCACAGGACTAACCCAAACCTCTCTGGGCTCTTCTCTGAACTGGCTCCTCTTTCATTATGGAGCCCACACCCACCCCCAAGGCTTTCTGAGCATTGAACCAGGCTGAGCACAATGTCTGGGTGACCTCATACCACTCTGTTTATACATCCCATTTAGTGTTGGCTCTACTTTTAAACCACAAAACTGCTGCAGATTCATGGTTGGCTGAGGAGCTGGGGTGGGGTGGGGGGAGCTAGCCCTGCCCTCTTCTGCCTGGATCAGGAGCCTGGACGTCCTTCTGCAGGGTCCACTCCACACTGGGGTCCTTTACTTGTAGCTTCTCTTTCTGTCCCAAGTCAAGTGGCCATGAGGGAAAAGTGGGTGTTTCAGCCCGGATATCCCCCCAGGTGAGACTCCCTCTAGTGGCCAGCTCTAGGACTGCCCAGCAGAGGGTCCTGCACCTTTCTGAGCCGCTGACTTCCTTGCTGGCGGGAAGGGTGGCTCTGAACTCCAGTGATACCCAAAACCCAGGAATAAGTCAGAAAGAGGTCTTGGTCTCAGGGAATCAGTCTGGCCACCCTTCTGGATCTCCTATCGAGAAGAGCTGCTTTTTCACCAGGACCCAGAACATCACCTCCACCCCTAGCAGAAACTGTGACCTAGGAGGCTGGGGCTCCACCCTAGTAAGGGTGGGTAGGGAGGGACAAATTAGCCAGCTTCCAAAGACCGCAGAGAACCCTTTGGAAACAAACATCATCAGTTCTAGGAAACGACCTCACCCAAGGCTGGGTATTCATCTTCAGAACCGTGAAGTGCTGAGCCTCGGGCAACAGGGAAAGAGACCCTCTGATCAGTGAGGACAGAACTGCACCTGAGAGGAGGCAGGGCAGCCCCCAGGTGCCAGCCTGACTCAGGCCACCATGGACTCTCTCCTCTGTCTCACGACTGTGTGCAGTTCTGCCTGGAGCCAGGTTACAAATGGCAACCATCTGGGCTCTGTGCTTCTGAATGTTGGCAGCCAAGCTATCATCGGTGGGGACGCTGGGCCCTTGGGACTTAGTTTAGCTTCTCAGCAGGACTCTCGGGTGCTCTTTAGGGAATTGCCTGTGTCCATGAGGAAGGCAAGCCAAGCAGAACCATGACACAGGCACAGATTGGAGTCAGCTCTGGAACTAACTAGCTCATGCAACTGATGGCAAACCCACCGAAGATAAAGGGAACAGGAGGACAAGAGAAGGGAGGGAGGCAGAGCCTGGGTTAAGGAGAAGGAAAGGGAACAGGTAGAGTCTTAAAAATCCATCTTATCAACAGACCAAGTGAAGACATTTTGAGCAAGCTCATTAACTCTACAAGTGGCACTCTACTGGGCAGAGGGGTTGGGGTACTAAGACCTCAGAAAACAGGATCGGAACAAAAGTGGCAGAACGAAATTAAGATACGTTTCTCTCAAATAAAAAGGGTATTGCTCCCTTGCATGTAGGCAGCCCACCCAGGAGCTCACACTAGCCACCAGAACTGCAGAATCACTGGCTGGGCAGAAATGATGTGGGCAGACCAGCCTGGTGGGGCTGCTACTGCCAGACCCCTGCCAGGGCACCTATCTTTCAGGTGCTGCATCCCCGGGTCCATCTGCTTAGCAGCCCCACACTAGATTCTCCAGCTTTGAAGTGAGAAGTGGAGGGGATTCCTGAGAGTACTAAGGGAATGGAGAAGCCATCATGGCCTTCCTGGGATCATCCCGCCCAGACCCCAGGAGCCCTCACCAGAACGTAGAGCAAGATGTAGAGGTGGTGGGTCAGCCAGAAGCCCCGGAAGCTGTGGCGCCGGAAGTGGTGGGAGGCGAAGACATACATGATGGCCAGGACCAGGAGGAGCAGCACCCCCGTGAGCCCTGCGAAATGAACACGGAGTGAAGGACAGAAGGGTGGGGCTGTTCTGAGGCGGCCAGGGGTCAGGGTTCCCATCCCACTTCATTGCTCTGGGTGGGGGCTGTGGAAGCCAGGCTTCTCCTTTGTTCTCTCCCCACACCACTGATTACAGATTCCTTTTATTTCAACAGACTCTGCTCATCCCTCCTAAGCCTTGTCCTGATTGTTATTTCCTGAGTACTGGTGTCATTTGTTTTTTGTCTGTCACTTCCCTCACTGTCGGGCCCACAAGAACAGGGACCAGGCTGCTGCTGGTTCAGCTCAGAATCCTAGCACCTCCTGAGGGCTTGGCACCCTGTGGGCCTCATATAAATGTGTGCTGACTGAAAGAAGGCAGGGGCAACAACTCTGGGCCCTCTAACCCTCTGGGTTAGACTTTGGACATTGCAGGTCCTGTCCCCAT
Source organism: Enhydra lutris kenyoni (assembly GCF_002288905.1). NCBI lineage: Eukaryota > Metazoa > Chordata > Mammalia > Carnivora > Mustelidae > Enhydra > Enhydra lutris. The sequence goes on along the minus strand of NW_019154088.1, from coordinate 13,415,942 downwards.
AGAGTCAAGACTCTGTCTAAGCCCCACAGCCCCTGCCTTGGCTACAACAGCGTGGGCTGTGGGACCATTAATGAGTAAGCACAACCACCTGAGACCCCTGTGTTCAGCCCAGTGCTGGTGGGAGGACCCTCCTCTCACAGGGGATCCCAGGCCTGGGGTACTCAAGAGAGCAATACTAGATTCAGGATGGGAGTGCGAGGACAGAGAATGGCCTCTCAAGTGTCAAGGAGGAGAGAGGCAGAAATTAAGAAGATTAGAGCCCTGCAGTATGGAAAAGCTGAGGTTAAGAAGGGATCTAACCAAAGCCTATAAAGGCCTGAACAGAGAGGAGGGCATAAACACAGCCTTACCCACTAAATCCCAGTGTGCAGGAATTAGCAAGCACTCTGAAGTTCAAAGCAGATTGTTTTAGGATTAAAAAAAAAAAATGCTGTGTTTCACAGAGAGGAGTGTAGAAAATGTATTACCCCAAGGAGGAAACAGACTGAAAATATAAATAGGTTTGAGAAGCTTCTGAATAGATTCACAGCTAATAGTTCTAAAATAGGTGATTATGGGGAGTTAGGAATATGTCCCTAAACAGCCCTTGTCAAGACAGACTACAAGGGGTGGAGGGCTCTGCCTAGTTTGACAAGGCCCATCCCTCCAACATGCAGCTGGGGCATAGCATTCCTCAAAGCCACTGTCATGGTAGGTGTGTATGTTGGGGTATAGGGAGAGGGGACCACTCCCATACCACAGCAGAGGATGTTCAGAGTTGGGGCAGGAGCCCAGCCAAACTCCCAAGAGAAGGACTGGGAAGCAGAGGCTCTTACTGCCCCAGAAAGTCCTCGGGACCAGAGGGCAGAGCCTGGCCCACCCTGAGAGCTGAGTGAGTGCTGCCTCATGGCAATTGGAACCCAGAGCCAGGAGCTCAGAGCCAGACCCAGAAATTCAGAGTAGGGAGGGCTCTCACCTGGCACAGTCTGGAAGAACCACCAGTAATACTTCTGGGGAAACTCAGACCTGTGGAGAAGGGAAAGCAAGGAAGGATGCTGAGAGATGTCTGGGACTTCCAGAAAGAATCTTCCAGAGGAAACACCTCAACCCAGCCACCAGTCTCCCTTTCTGCCCACTTGGGGCCAGGGCTCTGGCTGATCATTGTTTGTCCTATCGCCTGGAAGGTGATACTCTCCTCTGAGCCAAGAAAATTTGGCTCCATAAAGTATCCTCCACCTTGACACACACACACACATACACGCACATATGCACACACATACACGCACATATGCACACGCACACACACAGTCATCCACTCACTCACCCATCGTCATGGAAGAGTCCAGGAAAGAGGCAGGAGAGGACGCTGAGTGGGCTGATGGAGAACAGGTACACGTTCACCACATGGCCCGCACTGTGCAAGACTAAGGAAGACCAGACAGGGTGGGAGTGAGTCAGGGGGCGGCCTGGTGGGGGCCCTCAACCCATTCAGCCCAAGTTGGAGGACTCCAGCCACCCAGCCTTGGGGGCCTGAAGAAGGACCTTAGGGGTCTGCACTTCTGGTCTCTCATCATCCTCCTGTCCCTCCCCACCCCCGCCATGCCCCATATATACCATCTGTGAGCACAGCCACAGGAATCTGAAATTATACCATTGGAAGTTTATTCTTTGGGTTTCTCTCAAGGAGTATGTTTTACCACATAAAAGCTGGGAAAGATGGCATTGATGTGCCCTCATTCTGGGGTGTGTGTAGCTTGTCAGCTAGAGGCTGGTGAGGGGGCCCTGAGAGCATGGGAAGAGAGCATGTGGGGCTCCTGGGCTCACTTCACACCACCATGGGGCCAGCTCCATCCTTCTGAGAAGGACATCCGGGGCTTACACTCAAGCACAAAGGAGAGCAGAGGGGCAGGCAGCAGGGTGCAGGAGGACATGGACAGAACCCCTGGGACTGTGGGGCCCTACCTGTGAGGATGATGGCAGTGGAGGCAATGAGCCGGTGGAAGTCCACGGCGGCGTCAAAGGGCACGTAGCGGTGGAGGAAGGTCTCTCGCAGGAAGGTGATGAGGTTGCGGCACATGGTGAGCAGGATGTAGGAGAACATGAAGGAGATGCTGGCAGCTGTGCCCCGGGACAGGATGATGCCCACATGGGTGGTGTCCGTGATGCCCGTGTGGTGAGCCCGGTAGGCGTAGTCTGTCGGGGAGCCCAGGCGGTTGAGAGGAGAGCAGTGCAAAGGACAGAGAGCTGTGGAGACGGGTTAAGGGCCCACCCTGGCCACCTCCCCCACAGCCTCTCTTCAAGTTCAAAAAGTCCCCTTGGGCCCGCAGGAGCCAGGACTGCAGGGCTGCCCACACTCACAGTAGGCACGCTCCAGGAAAAGGCCCCCAGCAATGGCATAGAACACAGCCACACAGCCGATGTGGCGGCGGTAGTTCTCAACGAAGCGCTTGAACTGCTGCAAGGTCTGGTGGTGCCGGCTGCGCTGAAACTTTTCCCGGTGAGCCTCCGTGAACAGCAGAGGCTGGAAGGATGTGACCCTGGGAGATGGGAAGTCTTGGCTCTGGCTATGGAGCGCCCCCTCCCCCAGTGCAAACCCATCTTCCCAGAGCAAAGAAAGGCCATCAGTTGCTCAAGCCAAACAGTGTGCAGACCCCCAAAGGCTCTACCACACTCCTCAAGCAGTCAGAGTAGGGACAGCCTTGCAAGTGCTCACTTGGTCAGTTCATCCCAGGGGATGCTCTTCCTGTAGTCCAGTTCCCACTCACACTCAGACAGCCTTCTCCCCTCCCAGTCTGCAGCTGGCCCTTCTTACCCTGCTCTCTTCTCACCCTTTGCTGAAAGCTCAGAAGACACCCCCTCCAGGAAGTCTGCCTTGACTTCCCAGGCAGAGGTAAGAACTTCCTTGAGCTCTGAAGCCCCTTGCTCTGACCACTATTACAATAGTCATCAGTGGGACACTCTATCAATGTACCAGACCATCCTGTCAGACTGTGATCTCCCTGGGCATGAACTCTGCCTCCTGCCTGCACCCCTTTATGCTGAAGGGATGAATGACCTGCCTGGCCTTAAGGGGAGGAGCAGGCGTACTTCTTGCCAAACCTCCGCCGGATCTCCTGTGGAGGGTCTGTGTCCATGGGGCACTGCAGTCTCTGTGCTGTCCACTCCATGTCAGCGTTGCTGTGGGGACAGCGAGCACTCACTCTGGGGGAGGGACTAGGAGAGGAATGAGAGAGAGAGGATTTTGGCCACCTGAGCCACTTGATCCTCTGCTGCCCCGGTCTGTCTTTAGAGGGGTCAGAGCTCTCAGCCAGGGGACAGCAGGATTCTCTAGAGACCTAGAGAGGGAATGAGTTACGTCCTGGGGATACACACACAGTGGTGCCCTTCACAAGGGCATCTGACCCAGGAAGTAGATGAGGGCTGAAATCCAGCAGGTTTTCTGCTCTTCCTGGTGCAGGGCTATGTCTGCCTAGAGTGCGGAGCCCTTTTTTCTAATTTGCGGGAAGGCACAACATAGGCTGGTAGGGGAGAGAAAAGCCAACCTCCCACCTCAGCCCTCCTTCCAACATTCCCCAATGAGAGCTCACCAGATCTTTTCCTGGCTGATGTAGGAGGCTCTCCGGCACAGGTCCTTGATGACTTCAGGTACCTCCACCCCTGTAACACAGAGCAGCAGCTCAGGGCCCAGAGCCCAGGAAGCCCTGGCACTCACCCCATATCCATACCATAGAGGGTCCTTGGCCAGTACCCTTGCCTTTTGGGTGCCCCAGCCTTAACCTCTGCTCCCAGTGGGACCCAGTCCCAACCATGAGGGGGCAGGGAGAAGGCCTAAAACAAAGTTGGCCAGGCAGTGTCCCCTGGGTGCATGTACACCTTCAGCCCCACTCCTGGAACTGGAATCAGGCTTATGGGATAGAGTTCAGGAACTATGTACAGTCTTCCTGCTGAGACCATTCTGCCACAAAACCGCTTGCTAAACCCTCCAGCTTAAAAGCTACTGGGAATTAAATGTAGCCCTAGGAGGTGCATAAATGGAGATCACCATAAAATCCTTGCCACCTTCCTCTGTTTAAAAATGTCCATAATCGGGGCACCTGGTGGCTTAGTGGGTTAAAGCCTCTGCCTTTGGCTCGGGTCGTGATCCCAGGATCCTGGGATCGAGCCCCACGTTGTGCTCTCTGCTCAGTGGGGAGCCTGCTTCCCCCGCCCTCTCTGCCTGCCTCTCTGCCTACTTGTGATCTCTGTCTGTCAGAAAATAAATAAAATCTTAAAAAAAATAAAAATAAAAATGTTCACAATAAAATGCTGGGGAGGGGGATACTCTCCCATGAGCCACCCATGCCTCTCTGTCTGGGCTGAGCACTGAGGGGCAAAATGGCACCAAAAGGCAAATCTAGGTGCACAGGGAAAGGGACGATCATTGTGCTATTCTTGTACCTTTCCTGTAGGTATGTTTAAAATGTTTCATAGTAAATCTGAAGGAAACAGCAAGACACAACAACAACTAAAAGCAAAACAAGATAGGACTCAGAGGTACTCTTCTTCATAATCCTCACTCCCCCAGCCTGGTCCTCCACCCCAGGGGCTGGATGTTCCTGGTACTCTGGCCTGGGCTCATCTCCAGGCACCTGCCCCTGCTCTGCCCTCAGGCCCAGGTGCCTACTGCCCTGGCTGCCTGGGAAAAGCGAGAAGCAGGAGAATTGGGAGTATTGGGTCTGCACTGCACCAGCTCTTCTCTAGCCCCGGGCTACGGAAGCCCTGACCAGAGCGTCAGCTCTGTCCTGCCCAACTCACCCCTCTCCCCGATCTGAGCTGCTCAGCTCCCCCATGTTCTCGTAATCCTGGGAGGGGCTGGGTTTGGTCTCAACATGCCCCAGTGAGACAATGTAATGGTACTGTAACAGCTTGGAGGAGGCCACAGAGTCCTGCTACCTGCCCCCTCCTCACCCTGGCTCTAGCCCCCACCCACCTGAGGCAGACTCGAGTGGGATAGGAGTAGGGGGAAGGACAACAGAAGTGGGTCTCCGTGCACTCAAGTAAACATGAACTGAGCACGCAGACAAGGGATATAAAGGCAAACAAAACCAGAGCCACCCCTCCCCCCATCAACACCTGCCACCAAACCGCGTAGCTTAGGTGAATATGGCCCAGGGCTGTAACAGGGAGACACTGTTTCCCCCTGTGCTGGGCACCCACGACAGGGGCTTTGACAGAGAGCTGGGAGAGGCAGAATCTTATCCGCTGTCCCTGCACCCAATCCCGGCCTTGCCCCCCAACCCCTGGGACAAAACTGCATTAGGACTCTTGTGGGCCCTAGGCACTGACAACTTACTAAACCACTTCTGCCCTTAAAAAAAAAAAAAAAAAAAAAAGTAAATACATGTATTTATAAAAGGTAAATATTTTTTGCAGTCATGTTGGTATATAGAAGGATATAATCCAAGCTGGATATGTTGCCACCTATTCATTATTATTATATTCCTTCTTCTGATTTTAAAGAGATTAAAACATTTCTGTGGGCTTCTAAAAGTAGGTGTAGGTGGGCCCAAGGCACTGTGCCTGCTGTGTCTAATGGCTACGTCAGTCAGCCCCAAGCCCAGGCCGCCCCACCTTTGACACAGAGCTGCGTGAATCGGAGCTCGCTGTCATGGTCCCGCAGCATGAAATGGAAGTCCTCCCACATCAGCTCCTCCTTATCTTGGAAGCCAGACTCCCGGAACATGGACTCCACCACCTCCGTCAGCTGGGCCTTGGACAGGCAGTTGTTGGAGATCTCAATAAAGGACCTGGGGATGGGGGAGGGAAGCCATCAGGCCCGGAAAAGAAGCTTGAGGCCTAGACAAGAGGGCCTACTGGCCATCCCACCAGGCCTTCGGAGCCCATACAGAAGGGCCCCAACTGGCCAAATCCCAAGCCCCCTCCTAGTTTATAACAGTCTTCGGCTATATGGCCCCTGCTCTGTACCCTCCTGTTCCCACCTTCATGTCCCCACTCCTTTCCTCCAGCAGTCCCTGTCCTGGCCCACTCTTCTGGCCATCCCGCAGGACCAACCTCAGCATCCTGATGAACTCGTCCTTGGAAATGAGACCATTCCCATCAAAGTCATACATGCGGAACATAAGGCGAGACTTCTCCTCAGGAGAGCCTGGGAGGAGGAGGACCCTGTGAGAGCCCCAACCTACCTGCCTAAACCCCAGGCTGGCCAGAAGGGGCCTCACATGAGTGTGACCCCCTGCTGAGCACAACAAGGGGTCACTCTGCTTCCTGATCTCTACCTGAGTGCTCCCAGATGTCTGCTGTGGCTGGAGACCTGGCCTGGCACTTCCCCATCTCCAATGGGTCAGCTACCCTCCAGCCTCAGTCTCTAGCCCCTTCCATCACCACCTACCTGGACGATTACTCCCTTCTCCCCTACCTTTCATGAAGACCACCAGGATGTCCAGAAACTCCCGGAAGGACAGGTAGCCATTGCCATCTTTGTCAGCCAGGGAGAACATGGACTCCACAAACATGTCCTGGGGCTTGAGGCCCAGGGACTCTGCAAACTCAGCTCTGCTCAGCTCGCAAGTCAGGGCCTCCCGTACTTTCTGGGATGAGTCCAGGGGCAGGGTCCCTGCATCTGCCTGGTCGATGTCCAGCACCTGCCCCCGGGCAGCAGCAGAGGGAGGGAGAGAGAAGGAGACAAGGTATCCTTGATTTGAAGTCCAGCTGAGGGTTATAGAAGCTGCCTTTTCCAGGTATCTGCCCCCCACCATCTCCTGAGCACCTGCCCTGTGCCCTGCAGGTGGTCCCTGGGGCCATTTGTTCTACAGAGCTCTGGTCCTCTGTGTTAGCTGGGTGGACCAGGGATGCACACTTGATCCAAGCAGGCAATGTGGAATGGGACTAAGAGGTCCCAGGTCTTGACCTGAGCACAAGAAAACTCAGAAGTTGTGGACCACCATGTTCTTCCAAGTGCTCAGAGACACAGACAGAGGGAAGTAAACATACAGAGAAAACCAGGCAGGCTAAGAGAGAGAAGTAAGTGACCCTGTTGGCTGGCAACTCTCCCTTTCCTCACCCCTTCCAGGCCAGGACACAGTCCTCCCTTTGGAATTCCTGAGACATCACCGTAGCCTCAGTCAACTGATCCTTTGTCAGTACAAGCTTGCTCTTACACCCAAAGGAGTTTTAACTGGGGAAAAAAAAGAAAAAAAAAGCCTCAGCTGAATTGAGAAAAAGCTGGGCTTGGGAAAGGAGAATTCTCACAGTGGGCTATCTGCAGCCCATCCAGGAGCTTCCCAAGAACAGGCAGCAGGGGAAGGAGGCAGACCTCAGGCCACAGGACCTGTTTCTCCTGCCTGTCAACCGGGGGCCCCTGGTCCAAACCTGGCTATGATTTCATGAGGCAAACCTTGTTGCTTCAAACAAGGAGCTTTAGTGGAAAGAGCCTGGGGCTAGAGGCAAAAGACCAGGTTCCTGTCCCAGCTCTGCCACCCACTTGCTGTGTGACCACAGGCAAGTCTCTCCAGTTGTCTGGCCTTCATTTTCCTCATGTGCCCTACTTGTCTGACAGGGCTATTGTGAGAATCAACAAGAGAAACTGTGTGGAAAATGTCTTGAAAACTGGAAGCACTGTGCAGATAGAGAGGGTTGGCAGCTACCCCCAAGTCATAGTAGCCTACCCTCGCACACCCAGCACAAGGAGTCCCTGTAGTCCTGATGAGTTCCCAACTGAGTAGAGGTGCCCTGGCCTCCCACCGGGCCCTGGCAATGAGTCTCCCCTCCCGGGGTTCCCTCCATTCTAGCGCATACTCCAGTTCAATGGGCTTGGGGAGTAAATGACAAAAGACCTGTGCCTGGCACATCACAAATGACCATTAAATGGCCTCTTCCCTCACAAATCTTCTCCCAGGCCAGCCAACCCTGCTCCTTCTCCTCAAACATTAATTGTTTGCCCTTCTACTGGGCACCTCTGTGCAGTCCCTCCTGCTCCTTTCCTCTGAGCCAAAAATTTTCCACCTCTTTTTAAGTTCTCACCAAATGTGACCTGAACCATGACTGTCCACTGGCCCAAAGACTCACCACCTTTGCTGAACTCCTACACTGCTTAGCTCCTAGCTGTTTTGTAGCCATCATTCTGTGCTGGTTATCTTCCCTTCTGTGGCTGTTCCTTCTTCCCAGAGGCATGACAGAGTCCTTGAGTGGGGCCTGGGCTGGATGGATCTTATCTCTACCAAGCTTCTCCTCTCCACCCTCCTGGACCCAGGCTACTTTATTTCTGTGCCAGATAGGGACTTGAGTCCTTGCATTTCTCTTCCTGTCTTGTTTCCCCACATCCTCTCAGTAGTTCTTGGAAGTATGCAAGGTGGGCACCAATGCCCCATGGAGGCCTCTGGCAGCAGCACTCCACCAAGGAGGGGGGACCAAAGGTCCTCACTGCCCCCACACTGACCCAGGCTTTCTGCAGCCTTTTAGCCAGAATAAGTTAAGTGAGGGCAGAAAGGCTGGACAGTTCTGAGGAGAAAGCTGAGTGACACATGCAGATAAGCTTCTGACGTGGCCTCCCTGGAGTCGCACAGGTAGGCGTCAGAGCATCTCCTTACAGAAAGGCCAGGTGATTGGGCCCAAAGTGCGGTAGGCCTGATTATCAGTGTCAGGGCTCCTGACTTTCCCTGGAGTCACCCCATGGCCGCACGCAGGCAAGGGCACCACCACAAGCAGACATGCACGGACAGACCCGAGCCTAGCTACATACCTGGGAGAAGAGGTGCCTGAAGAAGGTCTCCAGGAGGTGGCTCCGCTGCTCTCTCGTCACAGCTGCCCTCATCAGCTCCTGCTCCCGCAGCTCCCATTCCTGGAACCTCAGACCGTTCTCCTTCAGGGCCGCCCGGAGGTTGTCCACTAGCACCTGCCGCTCCTCCTCCACGTTAAATAGCAGCACCTATGGAGTGGTGACAGGGAGAGCAACCCTTTGTGGAGGCCTCCTGGGGCCAGGAGCTTTGTGTGAGTTCTATCGGAGGCCATGGGAAGAGTGTCCTTATAAAAGGGATTTACTGTTCTGTCCTGGGCTCAGTGGGGTTCTGGGCTCACTTATAGGTGCAGAGACTGCCTTCAGATACACATGTCTGCAGCCATCCTTCCCTCTCTGTTCGCACTGGAGAAGAGAAGGGAAGGCAGGGAGGACAGATGATGGAAGGGACCAGGAGTCAAACAGAGCTGAAAACCAGCCTCTGATTGAGTTCCTCTCCAAAATCTCTAACAATTCACTAGATCCTATAATCAGAGGGCAGGAAGAGGGCCTGACTTCTTCCAAGGACTCCCAGCCAGGGCCCACTGGAGCATCCTTAGAAAGGGGGGGAAACTGCAGGAAGAAGACGGCACTGGGGAGATCACATCACCCCACAGGCCCAGAGCCGGACGAACGTGTTCATGTTTCTCTCTCTATCAGGTACCATAGCCTGGGACTAGAAGCCAGAAACCCTTCCTGATTCAGTGTTCCTTCCCTTCCACCTGGCTGCCTCCCTGGCTGTGGCCCAGGAATGGGACCAGCTGGGCCATACCAGGTCATACTCCTTGGGGATCTTGAGCAGCAGGGCACGGCGTCCACGGTTGCCAGACAGGATGAGGTTGACCTGCTGTGGGGGCCGCAGCTGGATGGTGCGGAGCACAGAGAGCCTGCCGTCCACCACGCAGATCTGCCCAGGCTGCAGGTGCACCAGCACAGGCCGGGAGGGCTCCTTGTGGCCCTGCCATTCCAATGCTGGAGAGACAGGGCTGGGTCAGCTGGGGCCAGGATGAATGAGGCCGGCTTCCGGCTGGAGTTAGGTCAAGGCCTCTGTAGCTCCTGGCCCCTTCTTAGGTACAGAGGCCCCTCCCCAAGAGTCCTGCTGTGCCTGTAGCCCATGTGAAGCACAACTACCATTTTCTGAGTGTTTACTATGTGCCCAATACTGTACCAACCACTTGGAGTGAACTAGTTAATCTAATCTTCATAAACTTGTGAGGTAAGTGCTATTATTATTCCTGTTTAACAGATAAGAAAAAAATAGGTTTAAAGGGATTAAAAAAATCTGCCTAAGGCCCAAAAGCCCAAGTGGTGGAATCCAGATCCCAGTCCTCCATCAGTGTGACTCTGGACTTCCATTAATTTCTTCTCTGTTGCCTGAAATTGCAGGGTAAGATGCCACACAGCATCCATTGCAGAGGATTCTAAAGAGTCCTGGTAAGCCTATGAAATGTAGTCAGGGCCCTGTGACTCCTCCCCATGAGTCCATCACACCCCCTTTTTGTGGGACCATGGGGAGGATCTATGGAGGGTGAAGGAGTCCAGGTCCAAAGTCCACCTGATGCCTCCATGGCTCTTCCCACCTGCCCTGATCTGCTTGGAGGCCTAGAAAAGGGAGGCCTTTTCCTTAGGCTGCTGAGGTGGGGGTGGTCTGCAGCTCTGAGTCATGTCCTCCCCCGAACTGCCCTGGCAGCTCCAGACCTACCTTCCATGCCCCCCACGAGCTTCTCAGACATGATGCTCTGGCGGTCCTGGCCCTGGAGCCTCTTGAAATTTCTCCTTCGGAGCCGGGCAACAATCCAGGCACTAAGCAGGCTCACTGAGTGGGCAGAGGCAGGAGGATGTTCAGAGGAAGGGGTGGGGGGTCTGGTGAGATCAGTGGCCCCTTTAACAGGCAAGACCCCTTGCTTTCCCCACCTCTTAGGTCAGCTCATTCAGTTGTCTCAAATTGTGAAGCTCCCTGGTTGGGGGGTAGGGAGGGAGCTTTGAGTATCCTCCAAAAGACCAGCACAGCCTCTGTGGCTTCCACCACTCAGGTCCCTTGCCAGCTGGAGACTAAGGCCAGAGTCCTTGTGCCAGAGACTGAACCTGCTCTGCCATGCTCCTGGTAGACTCACACATGGCCATGCCAAAGTCTAGGTCTCAAGCCTCTGCCCCAGCTAGTTCTCAACTGATTCTCAGGCAGGGTTTGCCTTGGACAGTTTCCCAGGCCCAGGCTCCTGCAAGTAACTGTGAGATTTGGATTCCCTGTGGCTCCTGACCAACCAGGGCCCTGGAGGGACTCCAGGAGGACAGAAAGGCAAATTTCCCTGAAGCTGACTTATCTGCGGGTCAAACACTTCTCATGTCCCCTCCTGCTCTGATGTTTTCGTCATACGCCCAGAGAAACAGTACTCTGCATGGTCAGTGTCCTAGATGAAACCACCCCACTGCCACCCCTCAGCTTTTGCATTTCACCCAACACCACCCTGCCCATCACTTTTACCCAGGGGGAAGCAGCAGAGAGCCCCGATGGTGACCCCAAAGCCAAATCCACTGCCTTCAAAATAGTCGCGCACGATGGAGGGAGCACAGGCTGGCAGGCCCTCGGTGCCGAGCTGTCTTGGCTGCGGGCAGGGGTCTCCTGGGGAGGCAGAGGAAGCTAGAGTTCTGAGGGTTCTGGGCCAGAGGCTCTGGTACAGAATCACTGAGGAGGTTAGGGTAGCAGGAAACATAGGGTGGGGGGGCCTCTGGGTAGCAGAGGTGTGGGAGCTGCTTACCCTTGTCATTATACCAAGAATGGGGTGTTTGCCTAGTGAGGTAGCAAGTGGGGTCACAAATTAGCCTCAGCCATTCTCTCCCTCACACACACATATGTACACACACACACCACACACAGCACTGCCCTTGTCACAGCTGTGGGATTAGGATAGCCTCACTGCACTGGGCCTTCTTGATATCACACCCACCCCAGGCTCAGCCCAGCAGATGAGAGTCTCCTCCTTAGGTCTCTCTGAGTCTCAGTCTTGCTCCCACTTGGGTACCCCCTGGGGCTGTGCAGAAGGGAAACTACACACCGCATGTGGCCACCTTGGTGCCAAGAACCAAAGTTCCCAAGGGCAGAACCATGACTCACTGCCTCCTTGAAGTCTACTGCCCAGCCACACCTGAACCAGGCCCACAGCTGAGGAGGGATGAGACACCAGACCCCAGGCCACTCCAAGCATCCCCTGGGCCACTCACCCGTATGCCAGAAGAAGACATTGGGTTGCAAGGCACTGGGGTTCATGCTGGTGACAGCCACTAGGACATCCCGCAGGGAAGTGTTTCTGATCTCTGCGATTTCTTCCTCAGTGAATAGCCTGGGGGGTGGGAGAGTTGGGGAGATGTTGTTTTGGGAGAGAAATGCCTGCTCTAGCCCAGGGCTCAGAGAGGCCAAGGAGAGGGGGAGGCCAGCTGGGAATCAAGGGGCTGCTGACATTATACACAGAGGGCCTGGGGCCCAGGCCAAAGTGAAGTCTGAGGAAGGGACCCAGGCAGGCCTTACCCATTCCCGGTGTTCTCAAACCAGTAGCGGTCGCCATCCCGCAGCCGCACAAACTGGTCGAGGACGATGGTGCTGAAGAGGGGCCCAGGGTCTCCATGGCTCTCCAAGAGCCCCCCGGGGAGCAGCTCCAGGTGGGACAGGTCCTGGTTGTACAGGGCAGCTGTGGCCTCCAGCACCTGGGGCCAAGAAGGGATAGCAGTGAGTGCAAGGACCTGGCACCCACCCTGAGGCAAAGAGGTAGTTTGCAGGGATCAGCCCCAGGGATGATAATAATAAATGACAGTGACAATTACTCACTTATTAAGCCCCAGGCACCATTCTAAGTGCTTTACACAAGTTAACTCATTTATGGAAACTCACTCACAGACTCAGCTGCCTATTTTAGAAAGTTGGAATAAAATGGGCAGCCAGTTCCCCATGTGGATTGTTCTCAAAAAGGTATGAAAGTTGAGGATCAAAATCGATACAAAAGTTGGAAAGGTAGAATGATGTGTTAGAAAAGGTTTCTATTCTTGAGAGCTAAAAAAATTCTTAAAAATCAAATCCCTTCATATACATTGCTTTTTGGAGACAGACTTCAACATTATATGAGCAGCACTTTCTACCTGACCTTCACTTTAATTCTTTTCTCTGCAATGTAAACAAACATTTGCCCAGCTTAATTCCAGCAAGGCCCAGTTAAGATAAAGATTTGCTACTTTTGGTGTGCCCGGTGATCCCTATCTTTATATTGATTTTATAAAGCTTACAAGCCCCATGTGCATAGTGCTTCTTCATCAACCTTTCAATTCTCCACTTTTCAACAATCTTATAAAACAGTAAGGACCAAAGCAATAAAGCAAGCATGCAACTGTAGAAATGCCACTATGCCAAGACGGTAAGGTGACCAGAACTGGTCTGTTGATGGCAAGCAACGTCGCTTGCCCAGGCGATAGCTCAGGGCGTGACAGTTGACTCCCCAAACGCAGCTTGAGTATCAGAAAAGTGTAAAATAGTACAGCTTGTTCCTGGGTCAAGGATCTTCTACACCTGCTCAGATGGTTGTTGGAAGAGCAAATGAGATAATGCCTATTAAGTGCCCGGCATGCAAGAGATGCTCAACAAACATTTGCTAGATTTGCAGAGTCACAAGGTCTACTGCCAAATCCTGCTGGTCTGGTAACTCCCATCGTGGTGTATGACACTGGGATGCCACCTGGGTGAGTCCCATCCCTCTCCCCAGGGACTTGTCTCTAGTGTTTGTATCTCACTGACTGCCTTCCATGTCTTGGGCCAATGTGCTTCCACCTTCCCACCCTGCCCTCTGGGTCCCAACCCCTCCTTACGGTGTGGTTGTTCTGGAAGAGTGCAGGGTTGATGTCCTGCCATCTGGTAACGGGAGGCAGACCCAGTGCTGCCCTGGCCTTGGTGTAAGAGGGCAGGCCCAGATCCCGGCCCCTCTGCAGGCAGCCAGCCAGGTAGTCTGTGCGGGAAAACTTCAGGGGTCCAGGCCAGAAATCTGGGGATGAAATAGCAGAGAGTCTGAGGGAGCTCAGGGCCACCACAGCAACACTGGCCCAGGACCCAGGCTCCAACCAGCCCCAGGGGACTGAAGTCACACAGAGGGAACCATGGTTACTAGGTCTCTCAGCAGTTAAAGAGTACAGGTTCCTAGCCCCAGGCACCCTCTCTGCCCTGATATGGGAGCTCCAGCAGAAGCCCCACCCAGGGGCCAGCAGGGCACAGGCTGAAGGGACAGCCTCAGCCTCACCAAGCACATCCTCGACCACGACATGGTCCTCTCGCTCAGCGATCTGGGAGGCCATGCCCAGCAGCAGCGCATCCACGTCCTCAGCTCTTTGCAGGTTTGGATGCTTTGGGAATGGGGAGAGAGGGCGGGGCTGGAGGTTGAGCAGCCAGGATCTCCCCACACCACAGTGCATGTCTTCGGCCCACCCGGTGCTGGTGTTTGCTCTAAAACTAGCAGGCCATTCCTCCTCCATAGGTTGATTCCTCACTCAGGGTGAGTGATGTCCCCATCCAAAGCTCATGCTGCTGGGAGACAAGTCCCCACAAACACAAGGGATCTAAAACTTTACTTCCACTTAGGAGAATTGACATTATGATCGACAAAGGCACTAGAACAGCTAGGTCTTGGTCCTTGCTCTGTTAGTGAACAGGTGTATGACCACGGGCAAATCACAGGACCTCTCTGAACTCAGTGCCTTCCCCTTAATAAAAAGGGCATTAGGGATAAAATTAATTTAAGTTAAATTAAAATAAAACAATTAGGAGAACACTGAGGTCTTCTTCAGTTCAGCTCTGTGACTCTTCTCCTGTGCTTTCCTCTTCTCCCTTTTCCTCCCACCTCTCTTCTTCTCTACACAAAGTATCAGATTTTGCTTTAAATTATTTGTCAATGCTCTTCACCCACACTGGCCTGGTTTGAGGGGGACAGATTATCCCTGATAATCTCAGAATTCTTTCCTCCTCCTTGCTCCCCCCTCAACATACACATTCACACACTGCCTTAGGTATGTCTCACTGGGACATTCCCTTGGGGGGAGGGGTGGGATGGCTGGGGTACTCCAAGGCCTACAAGGGACTCAGAGCTGACAAAGGAGAAGAAAAACCCACAAGGAAGCAATGAATGTAGTGCCACACCTGCACAGGCCTCGCTGTCCCTCACACAGCCCTCAGGTGGAGGTGGAGGATTGGTTTTTGAGCATGTACACCTGGCTCCCTCAGCCCTACTGCCCACCTGCATCACATACCTCAGACACAGATGCACACAAATGCATGTGCACACATACACACATACCACACACACATGCCCACCCACATATGTGCCCCCGGTGCTGACTTTTCGGCTCCAGTAGCTGTTGCAGACCCGGAGAGCTCTGGAGGTACTTGAGTTCGTATGGATGACCTCCTGGAAGTGACAACTGGCATTTCTGAAATGCAAAGAGTGGGGGCGTGATGACTTATGACTTAGGCCATGGGGTCCTAAAGTCAGGTGTCAGTGCTGGTCTCCAAGACTGGATATAGCCAGAGGCCAGGCCATTGTAAACATTTAAAAATGTACCCAAAGCATCCACATGCTTCCCCTCCCCCATCTCTTTCTCCATTTCTGTGTGTGTATATGTGTGTGTGTATACTGAGTGTATACACACACACACACACACACACGCACACACACAAACATGGGGCTCTATTCAGAGCACCTCTTCTCTCCCGATTCCCAAAGACAGAATTCATTACATATATATGTGAGTTATAAGATTTTAAAAGGATTTTTAGTTGTTCTTTTGAAATTACTTGTCTATGGATAAGTCAACTGCTATGATTTCTTGGCTATCATTAGGCATATCTAAAAATTGTTCCAGAGTAAGAAAATCAAACCTATGAATTTTTTAAAAAGATTTTATTTATTTATTTGACAGAGAGAGTGAGAGAGAGAGAGAGCATAAGCAGGAGGGAGGTGTAGAGGGAGAGGGAGAAGCAGACTCCCCACTGAGCAGAGAGCCTGATGTGGCACTCCATCACAGGACCCTGGGATCATGACCTGAGTTGAAGGCAGCCACTTAACTGACTGAACCACCCATGTGCTCCTAACCAACAAATTGTTTCAAATTATAATGCAATTGTAAAAAGTAAACTGATGTTTTGTTCCATATACATTTAATTAAATATGTATATTTTTAGTTTAAAGTTCACTTTTCATTATTTTGGAGTCAAAATTTTTCTTCAGCTCTCACACTTTTTAAATTATGATTCCCTAGAAAGGCTTACAAGACCCAGGTCCTGTGCTTATAGCTACAAATGCCCCCAGTGTAGTGTCAAGACCTAAGTTTCAGACCAGGAGGGTTTGTGACTCACCCTCTAAGCCTCAATTAGCTTGTGTTTAATTGGGGGGTTATACATACACCAGCTGTAGGAAAATGGACACAAAGTGCTTCAAGACCACAATGATGTCTTTTTAAACAATTTTCTCCCCCCTCTAAATTCACTGTTCTTTGGGGAAATTAGCACACTTCAGACTGATAATCCTTTCCTGAGGGCTCCTGAGGGCAGATTTTTCTCAAATGACATCCCCATTCCTCCTAACACAGAGACATTTATGCTTTGCCCTCACCTCATGTAGATGCCAGGAGGCACCAAGGTGGAGAAGAACTGCTCAGAGGCCGCCAGGAACTCTGGGGAGATGCTGGGATCCAGGAAAGGGCGGTATCCTGGGGGAAGGGGAGAAGAGAGAGGACAGTAACATTTAGCCCTTAAACCACCGACCCTTCTTCCCCTCCTCTTCTCCCTGCTCCCTCTGCACCTCTTCTCCCCCATCCAAAAAACTCCTGCTAGCTCCCCCATTCTCCCTCCGCATCCCCTCACCTGCATACTTTGGGGGTGTTTTCTGCAGGAAGCTGGGCAGCCACTCATACAGAGCTATGTTCTGAGGGTCAAGACAGGGCAAAAGGGAGGCAAGTGCTGGAGCAGCCACGCTGAGAGCCGTCTGAGCCCAAGGAAGGCTTCGGTGGGAGGTGAGGGCCAGGCAGGGGCAGTCAGGAGGGAGGCAACTCCAACAGGACAGGGGCAGAGGCCTGTCCCCCACTGGGAACATGGGATGGCAGTGGGCTAATAACTAATAACCACAGCCAAGTCTCGTGTATAATGGCCCTTGGCCTGCTCTTCATCTTCGGGGTCCATTCCTAGACGTTAGCTTCAGTTCTGGGGGCTGTTTGTGTGAGGATGGAGGGCTCTGCGGGGCAGCGGAGTCTCCCGCGCAGCAGCGAGGTGTGTGGGTGTGTGTGCGCCCGCGGGGTGTGTGTGTGTGTGGTCACCGAGCGGGGGGAGGCGGGGACGGGGCGTGTGACCGACCTGGTAGGTGGCGATGACCCTCTTGCGCGCGTGCTGGAACAGCTCCTCGTCCCCCCACTGCGGGTGCTCGCGGGCCAGCCGCTGCGCGCACAGGTTGTGGTAGCGGAACCACAGCAGGCCCAGCGCCTGCAGGAAGGGGTCGCGGTTCCCTCGCTCCGCCCCGAAGGCTGCACGCGACGCGGGGCCGCAGGGCGCCGGGGCCGCAGGGGAAGACGTGAGCGGCGGAGTGACCGCCAATGTGGCCACCCGCAGCCCGCAGCCCGCCCCGGCCCGCCCCGCGCCCCGGCCGCCGCAGCCCGCCCCGCCGCCTCACCGTACAGCCCCCGGGGCCCGCGCTGTCCGGTGGCCGGGTCGGGCGCAGTCCACATGAGCAGGGGGCTTTGCGCGTCCCGGGGGAAGGCGGGGTCGGGCCCCGACGCCAGCTGCCCCCCGGAGAAGCTCCGCAGCGCGTCGCTCCAGGAGTGCGAGGAGCCATAGATGGCGCTGCCGTCCAGCCAGCCCGTCACCTTGTTGGTCTGCGGGAGCACCGCAACGGTGAGCCGCCAGGGTGAGCCGGGGGTCGGGGAGCGGAAGCGGGTATTGGTGGGCGAGGGGGTGGGAGCCTCTCCCCGCCCCGCCCTGTCGGGCCGCGACCCCGCGACCCCCGCCGCCTAGTCTCACCAGGTCGCGGGGATTACTGGGGCTCTGTCCGGTCTCGGGGTCCCAGCGGCTCCTCTGGAAGGGGAGGACCACGTCCCCGCGCCGGTCAGGGTCGAACACCGGGTCGCCGGGCGGGATGTGGATGTTGAGGAACTCGGCTGGGCAGCCGGGGGTCTCCACGCTCACCAGGTCCGAGAGCACGTGGTAGCCTGTCCGCAACAGGGGAGGGAGGGCAAGGACCAGCTAAGGACCATTCTCTCTTCTTCATCAAGTATCTATAAGCCTTCCCCAACTTCCCCCGAAGCTTCAAAAGACTCCTCAGCCAGTCTTGGCAAGCCCAAGTCTTGACCTCCTTCACCCTTCCCAGTCCTTTGTTACACCCTGGTCCAAACTGTTTTCATTGCCAATTTGGTCTTCTCCTTGGTAACTGGGAGGTGCCCTGGTGAGTGTGCCTAGGCAGTCGGGCTGGGAACACCTGCTCCAACATGCAGCTGAGAGCAGCCCACACAGAGAATCTCCCAGTCTCACTGCAACACTGGACACCGGGAATCAAATATAGACACCCTGGGTGACCAGCACGAGCCTGGCAATCCTGCTGGGAGCAGCAACCCACAGTCACTGGGGTCTGGCCAACCACCCTAGCATCCCCATTTTGACACCCACCCACCAACCCTCTTGCCAAAATCAAAACCCTGCCCTGAGACTGTCCTAGGAGTCACAGGGGCAAAGAGTGAGAATAGGGTCCCACAAAGAGTCCCTACCAGATTATTGTCATATTCCTCTTTACCTGCAGTCCCATCAACAGCTCAATGTGAGGCAAATTTATGCCTCCTCCAACCAGACTTTCTCCCTGTACTTTTTCTTCCCCAGAAAAAGAAATACAAGACATAGCTTTATTGACTTAAGAAAAGTCATTTTAGGCCCCAGACATCTTGTGATTTTATGACTACTTGCCCAAAGCACATTCTTCAGTTATCTTTGCAGGATTTAAACCCCTTTGCCCACTCAGATATCAGATCAATTTAAGGCAGACAATTGATGCCAACCCTTGCTAGCCCTTGTGAGTTCCATCAATTAAGACCTGGACTCTGGGGGTGCCTGGGTGGCTCAGTGGGTTAAAGCCTCTGCCTTTGGCTCAGGTCATGATCCCAGGGTCCTGGAATCAAGGCTCGAATGGGGCTCTCTGCTCAGCAGGGAGCCTGCTTTCCCCTCTCTCTCTGCCTGCCTCTCTGCCTGCTTCTGATCTTTGTCTGTCAAACAAACAAAATCTGAAAAAAAAAAAGAAAGAAAATTGTTTTTTTTTTTACGATTTTATTTATTTATTTATTTATTTATTTGACAGAGAAATCACAAGTAGGCAGAGAGAAAGGGGAAAGCAGGCTTCCTGCTGAGCAGAGAGCCCGATGCCATGTGGGGCTCAATATCAGGACCCTGAGACCATGACCTGAGCTGAAGTCAGAGGCTTTAACCCACTGAGCCACCCAGGTGTCCCGTAAGAAAATTGTTTAAAAAAAAAAAAAAAAAAAAAAAAAAAGCCCTGGATTCTGTCATTCCCAGATGACTTTTGCCTAAATTCTAGGGGGAATTCCCCATTGTACAAGTGCCTTCATGAATCCATATGGACCTTAGCCTAAAACTTCCTCAGTGTTGTTATTCAGGAAGACACTGCTTTGAGAAATATCCTCCATGTTCTCCCCTACTTGTTCTAAATAAAACTCTTCCTATCCTTGGCTTGGATGTGTCTTTTAGCTCAATACCCTCCAAGAGGCAAATCCAGTTTTGGGTAAGAATACCCCATCTCATTGCCTCTCCCTCCATCTCTCACCCGCATTTCTAAGATCCTCCATCACTTCTCTCCCTCACTCCCTGACTCCCCACTCAGACATAGAGGTGTCCAGCCAATCCAACTGGCTGCCCACCTCCAGAGGTTGAGGGCCTCACCAAAGAAGACTCCCAGCACTGTTCGGTTTCGTAGGGAGGCCTGTCCTGCAGGGCCCCTCATGGCACTGTTGCTGAGCTTTCTGGGGTTGGGCAGGTGGGGTTCTCCCAAGGGCTGGTACACACCATCCGCATAGCTGGCTGGGACCAGGCGCTGCAGCCGAGAGCCTGGGGTAGGAGGGAGTAGGGACAAAGATAAATCCTCAGTGGGGCTCCCTTGCCCCCTCTCTCCCAGGCTTCCCTCCATACCACAGATCCTAAAACCTTAAGAATGGCTGAGACTTTGCTGGTGGCTGCCAGCCCTTGCCCCTTCGGGCAACCCTGCCCCTGGGGCTGTCTCTACCTGGCCCTCACCTACCTTTGCTGCCCCATCTGTGTTCCATGAGGTTGTTGTACCACCCATCAAATCGCTGTACCTCCCAGGAAATGGGGTTCTGAGCTCCTGTGTGAGAACAGAGAGAAGGGGCAGCTGGGCGAGTCCGGGCATGAGAGGACAGGCAAGCCTGCAGGATAAGGCTCTTGGGAGCCTGGCAAGAGGAGCAGCAGAAGGTGACACCCAGCACAGTGTGGAAGGCGGGCAGCAGAGGGAGAGAACGGAGGACAAAGTGATACTCAAACTCAAGCTCAGTCTTCCAGCTGCTCGTGGAAACATGGCAGGGAGCACTGAAGTGGTGTAGCCAGAGGCGGTGTGTGCTGACAAATAACCAGAACAAGATGGAGCTGGAGAACAGTGGTGGTGTGGAAGGGCACACAGGAGCCTTCTACTGCCCTCACACCTCCTGTGGGGAGCTGGAGAACAGTGGTGGTGTGGAAGGGCACACAGGAGCCTTCTACTGCCCTCACACCTCCTGCGGGGAAAGGCAGGACAGAAACCATTCCCAGCCTTAAGATATCATACGGAGCAGGAGCCAGCGGCACCCCAAAAGCCAACAACTCTTCCAACCAGGGAAGGAGAGGTCATGCTGTGACCACTCCCTGGGTAGGGGAAGTATGGAGAGGGGCTTAGCCCTCTCCTGCTCAGCAGAGCGAGGGCAAGGGTGTGGGCCCTGGGGCTATGGCTCTGGGGCCTGTTGCTACTCTGGTCTCTTTTCCAGGTTCTGGGGTGGGGACCAGATCAGGGACTGCCTGGTCATGGGATAACCTTAGCCCCTCCTCTTTTGAGGCATCATGTTCCTCATGTAATTCCTCTTATTGACTCTATTATACTTTCCAAAAACTAGGATCTGGGAGGGAGCACTTAGCTGTTGAGGGAAGAACTCAGGCAGTGAAGGGGGAGGGAAGGATCCAGAATCAGAAGTGGAATGTGGGTCCTTCTGGTCAGTAGATCAGATCACCAGTCAGATCTCTTTCCCCAAACTAGAAGGCTACAGGGCGGAAGCTCTCTCTCTGCTCACTTCGGGGAACAGAACAAAGGACCCTCATCAGCCAGAGAGAGACCCATTCCTGATTGTCTTTCCACTCAGACCAAGCACAAGATCTCAGAGCTCCTCTCCTGTGCACACTCACTCATCAGAAGGTCAGAGAAGGAAAATGACTCAGGCTCTGATGTTTGAGCAAAGACCTCAGCTAAGAATCCTGGACTTGGGGCAGGAACTGGCACAGCTACATACATGTGATCTCTAAAGAAAGATGAACTGGTGGCAGAACAAGGGGGAGGAGGGTCTTTGGGGGAGAGCAAAAGGGAGAATGCCTCCTGGGAATAAGTGGCAAGAGCTAACAAGAAAAAGAAAATCCAAGGTCAAGGCAAAGAGAGAGCTAGAAGGAATGAGAATGGAAACAGTTCTGTCCTGGGAGAAGCTGTAGGGGTCTATTGCCTTCATTCAGAATAGGACTTTCCAAAGGTTTTCTATGCTTCCTTTTCTTCTATCTCCCCCACCTGCCCCTGATGATAAGGAACTGGCTTTCAAAAAAAGAAAAAAGGTAGGTATTTATTTGAGAGAGAGAGAGAGCTAGCTAGTGAGAGCACAAGCAGGCGGAGCAGCAGAGGGAGAGGGAGAAGCAGACTCCCTGCTTAACAGGGAGCTCAACAAAGACAAGTGGGGCTCTATCCCAGGACCCTGGGATCATGACCCAAGCTGAAGGGAGACACTTAACCAACTGAGCCACCCAGGCACTTCAGGAACTGGCTCTTTTTTAACCTAACTTGTAGCATTTTAAACCTATTTTCCTTTTCAGAGACCCAGACTTCAGAGAATGGCCTCAGAGTCTAGTAAGAGACTGTCCAAAGCTGACAGAAACAAGATGAAATCAAACGGACCGCTCATATTAGTAGTGGTGGTTGGTTGGTTTTGTTTTTGTTTTGTTCATATTGTTTTGAAACATTGGTAACTTCCCTTCAGCTTTGGTCTAGTCTGACCACAGGATCCTTTATTATCTGGTATGCCTCATCAGTCTTTTCCCATTTGGGATCAGGGGTCCTTACTTTATGAAGAAAGAGGGAAGACAGAGAAGAGAGAAAGGGCCTCCAGACTGTAAGGAATGAAATTGGAAAGGCTGACAGACCAGGGTTCCTCAGCTCCTAGCTATACTTCTTCAATCTGTACTTACCCATGGCTGTCCATGACCCGACCAGGAGTGCCCATGCCAGAGCCAGACAGAAACCCATGATGAATATGATAATTGGGCTCAGATATTAAAGCACCCTAAAATGGAGACCCTAGAAGAAGAGAACAGGAAGAATGAGTCCCAGCAATTCAGGAGAGTCAGGCCAGGACCTCTGAAGGTCCCTGGGAATCTACGTGTGGCCTGGGCCAACACCACAGTGGGGTGCAAAGAGCAGGAGACTCCTGGTCTCCCAATAATCTTTCACTCACTCAACAAACATTTGACAAGTAGCAGGCACTGGCTGACCTAGGAGCTAGAAATTAAGTGATGAACAAAGCAGACAGAAATCTCTGCCTTCCTGGACTTACCTTCTTAGATTAACTGAAACACCTTGCTTTGGCAGCTTCCTGAAGTATATGTTCCTTGGACAGAGCCTTACTTGGGGGCCAGGACACTGAGGTGCTGCTAGTCCACGAGTGTGGTCTTAGGCAGGTCACTTACCTGGTCTGGACCTTGGTTACTTCTTCCAGCAATGGGAGTAACCATGCCTGAACTGTCTATCTCCTAGCATGGTTGCCAGAATCGAATGTGAGAATGAGGCTGAACAAAGCAAGAATGGCAACAGGTGTTATGTAAATGTGATGTAGACAGAGGGTGAGTTGGAGCTAGGCTCCTCTTGGTGGACTCAAAGAATGCAGTGCCAGGCTCTCCTGTCTTTGGTGCCAGCTTTCTGCTCTCTCTCCCTAGGCTAACAAATCACCCAGGGACCAGAGGGAAACAGAGGCAGCAGGGGACTCAGGCTGGGACTCTTGACTGGCACAGGAAGTGCCTCAGACCAGTAAAGACCTTCCAAAGGTGGCATAGAAACTGGGGGCTGGGGGTGGGACTGGGGAACTATCAGAGAAAGCCTTATCTCAAACCAAACCCTTAGGACTCCTGAACAGGTTGTCTAGTCCCAGAGGGTGAGCTCATCCCAACTTGCCATCTCCCATTAAACAAGTGAAAAACCGGGGCGCCTGGGTGGCTCAGTGGGTTAAAGCCTCTGCCTTCGGCTCAGGTCATGATCCCAGGGTCCTGGGATCGAGCCCCGCATCGGGCTCTCTGCTCGGCGGAGAGTCTGCTTCCTCCTATCTCTCTCTGCCTGCTTCTCTGCCTACTTGTGATCTCTGTCAAATAAATAAATAAAATCTTTAAAAAAAAAAAAAAAACAAGTGAAAAACCTTAGGCCCTGTCATAACTCAAAATGTCAGCACTCCACCCACTCCATCCCAGAGACTGTCCACATGGTGACCTTTGATGGTGCATGAAAAGCAGGGTCCTGAATGGTTGAAGTCATAAGGATGGGCATGCTGAACTGGTCACGGTGGTCCTTCCCTGATCTAGGATGCTCTGCCCCTTCCCTCCTTCCACCGTGTCTTCAGGATCTGGGCCCGAGACCACTCAGCGGGGAAAAGCATGCAGTGAACTTTCAGGCCCGGCTGTGGGGATAAACCTGAAGAGGAATGTGGGCATGCTTAAAAACCACTCCTTTCGGGTGGGTAGCCACAATGACTTATACAACAACATTGGTTCAGTAACTTTCTAACAGCCTTGAGTGGAGGGCATAACCTTATGACAGGGCAGTGAAGCTGCAGGCCGCGGCAGAACTCCAGAGGGAACACAGGCCTACCTTGTGCTTGTCCCACATGGCTACTTTTCCAGCCTGAAGTCCTACAATGGTGACCCTGAGGTGGGAGGTATATAAGCCAAGGCCATAGGGATTCCAGTCCAGTCCCAAGGGAAGGCTGAGGGGAAGCCTGGAGTCTTAAAAGCCCAAAGTTACCTCCCTGATGTCCCTCCGCAGAGATCCTTTAGGCTCAAGCAAACCAGGCCACCCAGCATTCCCAGTTCTCGAAGAACCCAAAAGTTTGGTGGTGGAGGTGTGGAAGGAAGAGGTCTGAACAGGCTCAATTTTAGCTCCAGGCTAACAACCGAGGCGCAGGGGGCCCAGGGCTAGAATTCCCCTTCCCTCAAAAAGCGTGGCGGAGCAGGGGCACGCTCCGCCGAAGCCACGCGGGCGGAGTCCCTCCCCCGGAGCACCTAGGCCCGCGGGCCGTCCGGGTCTGACCTGTGGCGGCGGCGTCCCTGGACCCCCAAGGGCGGATGGGCTTCCTCCCGGCTCGCAGCGCTGCCGCGACGCCCGCTCCCGGCCGGCTTTCTCCGCAGCTCTGCGCGGCGCGGGCGGGGCTGGGGGTGAAGAAGGACTGCGCGGCGGGTTCTGAGGCGGGGCGGGGCGGAGTGGGGCGGGATACCAGCCGGCGCGCCGGCGACCCGCCGAGGTACTCCGAGGGGACCGGGACGCGCCAGGTGAGACGGCGCCGGCTCGCAGGGCTCAGGCGGGTCCGGTCCGTGGCGAGGGCTCGGCTAGTGCGGCCACTTGGACAGCGAAAGGGGCAAGTTTGCTGTGGCTGGGGAGCGGGCGTGGGGGGACCGGGGAGGCGCTCCCCCAAACTCTCCACACCTTCGGATGTGCGCTCCAAGACCAAGAGGATCGGTCAATGCCGACAGTCCAGGCCAGGCGTCCAAGCAAGGCACTAGTCCTAAGACCCTGAAAGAGTCTGTGGCAACCCTAACCAACACCTCCCCCACCCCCCGCAGGGTTCCTCTTGAGCTCTCCGAGGTCTCAGGCCCTAGAGCCCGCCCGCGCCCCGCCGGTCCCCGGACTGCATCGCTAGGTTTGTGCGGGAGCCGCCGGGGGTTCGGGGCAGGAGGCAGGAGGAGGGGGGCCAGAGGGATGGCTGCGGAAGGGACGGCTCTTGTGCGCCGTCCCTCCTCTGTCCCAGGCCGAGGAGGGGGGTGGGGGCTGTGCAGTGCCTCAGAGCCTCGGGTGCGGTCTGGGAAGGTTGAGAGCAACTTGGAGTGGTGGGCGGGGAAGCACCCCGGACCCGGTTTGCCCGGTCGAAGTCTGGTCCTTCAGTGCATTAGGAGAAGCGTGGGGGTGGGACGCAAGTTTCGCCGAGAAAAGGGGAGTGCGTTTTCGGTGACAGAACATCTGGCCCTAGTTCCCGCCCTAATCCCACCCCCAGAAGCGCTGCCCGTGAGGTTCCACAAGGAGGAGGCGAGTCGCGCGGGCTGCCACGCACGCATCGTTTGCGAGACGCGGAGGTAGGAAACAGTGGTCCGGGTATGAGTGGCGGGGATGGGGCTGCTGGGGTCGGTGCGGTCCCTGTTGGGGGGTGGATGTTGAAGGGAGCCTTAGAGTGCCGTCCCTGCGCCGGCCCCTAGGGGCGTACTTCCCGCATCCACCCAAGGGCAAGTTCAGATCAAGAGCCAGTTCCTCAAAGGAGCCTTGGTAAGAAATGAAGAGGAGGCCATAAATGCCACTAGGTTTACAGACATGGGATCCTTATCTTGGCTTACCTGGAGACTAGATAGTTTGACTTGCATGATTCAGCACCCCGGGACTCCTTACTCACGTCAGCCCTTACTGGGGATTCCTGCCCAACCCCAGTTTTCAGATCTTCTATTTCAACACTTAGTGCAACAACACACATACAAATGTCCACACACCTTCTTCAAGAGAAGAGGCTGGGACAGGAGCTCCTGACAGGGTCCCCATAGCCAGCTAGAGCTGTAAACTTTGAATGGGACCAACCCCAACCAGAGAAACAAAATACCACATTCTAGTAGCTGTGTGTCATCAACCAGAACTTGTGGCAACTCCAGCCATGTCAACCATTCCCCCTTTGTAGGGAATTCGTAGTCTTTCTGGGTTCCAGAAGATGGGGGAGGTGGGCAGAAGGAGGCTACAAGAGGGGCCACAGAGCACTAAGAAAGCATGTGACAACTTTGAATACTAAAGACCAACTGTACCAGGCTAAATTTTCTTAAAGATGTATAACTTTATTTCCTGCCCACCCCTCATACACACACAGGAACCCCACTTCAACCTGAGATAGGTAAAGTTTAGATAACTGTCTGAAACACAACTGAGCATTAGAAATGTTTCAGTATTTTAAAGGAGTTCAGAAAGGGGAAAAAGTGACCCTTACTTCTCCAGGCCAGGGAGGAAGGAAGACCCGAGTGTGGGGATTGGCCCAGCCCATTGAGAAAGCACCTCAGTTTTGTCACTGGGGCCTCTAATTGAGGGCTTCTGTGTCCAGTTCTCTATGTTACTGAGAACTAGTTACTTCTTGTGTCTATATTTCTGTGTACATGAAATTATAGGTGTATGTCTAACTGTATCTTGTCTTATTTATATCGGTGTCCATTGTGTATATCTGCCAGTCATGGTGGTGAGCGAGGGGAGAACTGAGTGAAGACTGACAAGAGATTTTTCTCAGGTTGGAGGAAATTCTACTTGCAGAGCCTCTTTGGCAAGCCAAGGAGGAAAATGTTCCAGAGGGAAACTACAAGCTTTGTAGGAAGAGCAGGATGGCTGGGCACAGGGACTTTTCATTTCAGTCCCACCACTTCATGCAGGAAGCCTATTACCTTCATAAATTAAAACTAATTTGGGGTCAGGGTCATCCAAAATTAACTTTAGATTAGGGGATGCAGATTAAGGAAAACCTAATTCATTAAGTTAAGTAAGAAGAAATTAAAGAAGGTGAATTTTATCCACCAACTATCTTTTTTCTTTAGTCATCTTTAATAAATATTCTGGAGAATTGAAATAAGTTAACATTGTTCTTTTGTACTTAGAGAGACTTTTGTTAGTGTTTTTTTGAAGCATGATATTAATAGAGATGAGCCATTCTTGTAAAATATTTTATAAACTCCCATTAAAATATATGTAGGAATAATGCTAACATATAACGCTAACCCAAATACATTACACTTTATTTGCTTATATTGCAAATGTTTGTTTTTGGAAATTCGGCATATAAAATATATTCATAGTATCAGGAAACTTGCTTTATCTTCCTACCTTATTACCCAAGATGTTTTACATTTTATAGACTTTTCTTAAAAATAGAGCCTTCTATCACAATTGTAATGGCTTCAGTCTAGGTGTCATATATAAAATATTCTTAAGCCAATAAATAAAATAAGTAGCATATCACATTTTATAAAAGATAACTTAATCCACAAGTTCTTAATAATTTATCTTCAGCTAGAGTTGAAATGTATGTTTCAGATTTGATTAAACATGACCACTCATGCTTTGGATTCCAACTACTAGAAGAGGCTCTCTCAAAATTTTGTGAAAGCACTAAAAATGGACAGGGTTGGTCAAATCCCTTCCTGCCCAATCTTAGCCCTATATTGGTGACAATGTTGAATGACAGTTTAATACCTTCTAGAGCTCCCTCTTGTGTGTGAAATAGAAGATGCCACCTCCAGGGAGAGGAAGTCACTCGTTCATATATTCGTTCATTCACCCCACAGACTGAGTAGTATATGCTACATGCTGGGAATGCAAAGATGGAGATTAGAAGCTAATGGGAAGACCGATGTTCAAACAATTACAATAGGGTGTAATTACTGTAATCATAGAGGTGTATTCAAAATGTAATCAGATTATTAGAGGTGGGAACATCTACATTGGCCCAATAGTGTCAGAGGAAACTTCACAGAGGAAGTAACACAAGCTGAGACTTGAAGGGTGAAAAGGAGTTTGCTAAAGGGTAAGAGCATTCCAGGCAGAGGAAAAAGCAAATACAAAGGCATGAAGACTTGAAAGAGCATGTCAGATTCAGGAAGAGGCCAATAATTCAGTATGTCTGGAGGTTAGGCTGCGCCAAAGACAGAGATGCGATGAGAGGTGAGATCAGATTACAGAGGACTTCATATGGGATTGTGAGATTGTGATTGAAGTCTAATCTCTGCTCTCCCAGAGCAAAGAAGTAAAAGGATTATATTTGCTTGCTAGGAAAAAAAATGTTCTGGCACCAGGCAAGATGATATGAGGCTGAACTAGGGCAGTAGAGAAGGAAATGCATGGATGGTTTCAAGAAATGTTTAGGAGGTAAGATGCTCCAGCTTTCTGATTTATTTTATTGATACAGTGGTGATGCCACCAAAGAGACAAAACAGAATAAAAAGTAGAGCAGAGACAGTGAATTCAGCGTGGGACCTGTTAAATCTGAGGCATCCATGTGAAAGCCAAGTGAAAATGTCAACAGGGTAATTGGACCTTTTGTGTTTGGAGCCCTGGTAAGAGGTCTACCTGGGGACATATATTTGAGATGCATCAGCCACAGGAATAAATGAGTTTGCTTAGGGCATCATGAAGAGTGCTAGAATAAAAAACCGAGACAGACTCTTGGGAAACAGAAACATTTCAGAAGGACTGGCCAAGGAGCCACAGAAGGAATGGCCAAAAGTAGGAGACCCCAGGAGAGCATGGTGTTATGGAGGTCTAAGGAGGACAAGAAAGAGGGAAACTTCCACATGCCAAATACCACAGGGAGGTCAAGAAGGATGGGAAGTGAAAACTTCCCTTTGGATTTAGCCTGTGGTAACCTAATGGAGAAGTTGGAGAGTTCTTGGAGAGAGAAGCCAGACTGCAATGGGTTGAGGAGATGAAGCAGTGAAAACACCAACATAGTCTGTTCTTCCAGAAAGCGTGGCTGTGAAGAGGGGAGAGTGGGATAAGACAGTAGCTGGAGGGGACTAAGAAGGTCAAGGGAGAGAGTCTTGTGCTTGTGTTCCTTTGTGTTCCTAAGATGGGAGAAATTTACACATATCCCTGGAAGAAGGAGCCAGCAGGGAAAGAGAAGCTGAAAAATTGTAAAGAGAAAGGGCATGGTTAATAAGAAAGGTGGTAATGAAGGCAGGCAGGATTGGACTGAGAGCCCAGGAGGAAAAGAGATACCTGTTCCTCTGGAATGGAAGAATTGAAGAGTTAAACAAACAAACAAACAAACAAACAAACAAACTTCATATGAAAACTGAGACTCAGAGGTTGTGTGACTTGTCCAAAATACAGGATTAAAAGAAAACTGTCACTTTGTCTTTTTGCCTGACACTATGCTACATCAGAGACAGCATAGGAGGTGGCCAGCCGAGGAAGAGAGTGGAAGGCTGGGAGCCACAAAGTATTAAAGAAGAATCGCAGAATTTAGAAATAGAGTGGAGCTGGAGAGCATCATAAACAAATGTAGATGAGCATCATAAACAAGGGCCAGGGAGGTTGTCATTTGACTGCCCAATGTTTTAAAGTTAGTGAGGAATAGAACTGGACCCAGAACTGATTCTAGCCCAGGGTTCCCTCCAAGAAGGATTGTATAAAGAGATAAATGGAGCAATAAAATGTCCCCTTTTTCCCATCTATTGAAGTGGCAGAGGCTGAAATCAGACACAGAGCTGCACAACTCCAAACTTATTCTTTCACTACATCGCTTAACAAGACACTACCGGGTCAGACTATAAATAATGGAGCCTCCCAGGCAAACCAAGGCTCCAGTACAGATCACACACAGGGATATTGGCAGAGCTGGGATCATTGACTGTAAGATAAAGTGAACTCAGTTTAGTTTGTTTATTCTGGAGCTGCCAGAGCAGGAGCCAGGGTGCTGGAGAAAGCTGGACAGACCAGTGCGAGCCGTGCCAGGCCTGGGAATCAGCCCTCTGATGATGTAGTTGGATTAGATACTTAGCAATGCTTTCTGGCCTTTGTTTCTTTGGGGACTGAGAAGGAAAGCCAACTTTTTGTAATCTATGCCATCTTTCACCCTTATGCCTTCACTTGATAGTAAACATAGATCTTTTTATGTCCTGTGATCTGTCTGATTGTGCTGGAGGCCTGAGAGAGATAAAAGAGAATTATATTTCTTAACACAGTCCCAGAGGGAGCAGAGAACGCTTGAGGGTAGTTGGGTCCCTGATTTAGGGGACCTGCAGGTTAGGAAAGGAGCATGGGGCAACAGAGACTGATCAGACCAAGACCCTTGTGCCCTCACAGTGGAAACAAAGGGAGATGAATGGCAGAGGGGCGGAGGAATGGCAGTAGCAGTAGCGTCTGGTGAGCTCCAGAGTTGAGCGACCTGGGCTAGTTTATCCTCTGCTGTATCTCCAGCACCAAGAACAGTGCCTGGCACATAGACATACATGCCTGTTGTCCTACAGCATACACCTCCCCTGCACAACCCTGGCAAAATGGCTTCGTTGGGACACACATTCCCCTTCTATGTGGGCCGCAAGCCGATCTTCCCAATGGACACCACCTTGGCCGTCATCGTTGCCATCTTTGTGACTGCACTGGTCACCTTCATCATCATCCTGCCTGGCATTCGGGGCAAGATGGTGAGAAACAATCCCAGCCCTGGAGACCCCAGCCCCAGAGAGATCTTGGCCTCAAGGTGAGGGGGCCAGACTCTCTGACTACAACCAGACTCAGGAAAGAGACTTCAGTCCTGAGAAAGTGTCACCCACCCCCACCCCCAGGAGGGAGTTTCCTACTAATTTATTCAATGGATAATTATTGAGCACCTATTACACGCCAGACACTCTGATCACAATTGGCCAAGTGACCCCAGTTTTAGAACCCCCCCCCCACACACCCAAGTCTGGAAAGAGAAAGGGTGGATTTGGAAGGAGGGTGTTCGTCCCTAACCCCACCTACCCTGTGACTCAGAGGCTGTTCTGGCTGCTGCGGGTGGTGACCAGCTTATTCATCGGGGCTGTGATCCTGGGTGAGTATAATCCTGGTCAATTGCCTCTGTCCCATCTAGTTCCCTCTGCAGCCAGCCTCTCCTCTCCCTGTTACCTCATGGCATCTTCTGCTTCAGGGGAGGGAGGGGTGGGAGGGCCGTAAGCAGAGTGTCACCAAAGGAAATCTTGGGTTCTGACCCTTTGTTCATCTTGGGCAAACATACTATTGACAAACTAACCGTGATTCAGACCCTGATCTAGTTAACGGATATTTAATTATGAGCAAAACAGACTTAGACCCCTTGTAGCTCTCCTTCTGACTCTAACCCAGTAATGCCTGGACCTTACTGAGTCCCCACATGTCCACCTCTCCAACCCCAGCTGTGAATTTCAGTTCTGAGTGGTTTGTCGGCCAGGTCAGCACCAACACATCATACAAGGCCTTCAGTTCCGAATGGATCAGCGCTGATGTGGGGCTGCAGGTTGGTCTGGGAGGAGTCAACATTACACTCACAGGTGAGGGATGGCTCTAACCTGGGAGGGAGGAGAAGATTCTTCTGTGTCTTTGGGATCTAATTTGGATCTACAGGATGGGGGGGGGGGGTGGTAGGAAGGGAAATTTCCAGAGACTGAGACCAGCTCCTGTCCCTCTGCCCAATGTGATGAGCCCCTACCCAGGCAAATGTCCACTCTGGTCCTGGGGTTCCTGCTGAGCACACCTGCCCCATTCCCCAGGGACCCCAGTGCAGCAGCTGAATGAGACCATCAATTACAATGAGAAGTTCACCTGGCAGCTGGGTGAAAACTATGCCAAGGAGTACACAAAGGCACTGGAGAAAGGGCTGCCGGACCCCGTGCTCTACCTGGCTGAGAAGTTCACCCCGAACAGCCCATGTGGTCTACATGGCCAGTACCGCCTGGCGGGACACTACACCTCAGCCATGCTCTGGTGAGGGTGGGATGGAGGCCCTGCTGGCCTAGATCCGGGAATGGAGTTTCTACCCATCTTTCCTTCACTTATGTGGAAATCCCTGGTGGGACAGGGTGGCACCAGCCCCATAGTGCTTGGTTGGGAAACCTATAGGCAGAAATCCCTATCTCCCATCTTTGGGGTATGCTTGACTCCCTGAGCCTCCACCTGGGCCCTTCCAAGTAGAGGTGTCCAGGCCAGCCTTCAACGGGTCCTGGCTCTCCAGGGTGGCCTTCCTTTGCTGGTTGCTGGCCAACGTGATGCTATGCATGCCCGTGCTGGTCTATGGTGGCCACATGGTGCTGGCCACAGGCGTCTTCCAGCTGTTGGGACTGCTCTTCTTCTCCATGGCCACGTCACTCACATCACCCTGTGCCCTGCGCCTGGGTACTGCTACGCTGCACACTCACCATGGGCCTGCCTTCTGGCTCACACTGACCACAGGTGAGGTGCAGCCCTGAAGACCAGACACTGGAGGGCTTAATGCCAGGGAGGGAGGGCCAGGGACCACCATATTGGTGGGGGTTGAGGGTCTGCCTCTGGGGGCCAGGATGCCTTTCCTCTCGTTAAAGCCCCATCTCTCTTACATCACTCATCTCTGGGTTTTCTCTCCCCATTTTGACCCCCTTCCCCTCCATAGATGCTTACTCCCTGTGTCTTCTGTCTCTGTCACTTCCCTCAGCCCCTCACTCTATCTTCACCCAGCTCTTTCCCAAATCTTCCAGTCTTATGTCCCTGCTCACTTCCACCAAACACTCTTCTCTGTGTCCTCCATCCTTCTCTTCCCCTGCCTCACATAGTCCTAAATTGTCCTGTGATTTCTTCTCTTCTCCTCTTCTCTCATGCCCTTTCTCATGCCTCCTCCTCTGTGCTTGGCCTTTCCCCCAGGGTTCTCTGTTTTCAGAGTTCTCTCTCTTTTGAGATGTAATGCAAAGAGCACTGGGCTTAGAGTCTCAAACTCAGAACAACAGAGCCACACCAGCCATATGACCCTAAGTCAGTCACTGCTCTGAGCCCAAGTTGCCCTGAAACAGGGACTCCAGCAATTCTCTTAGAGTTGTTCTGATGCTCTTGGGAGAGGATATCCTTGGGAGGGCATTACTATCACCAAGGCAGGACACCTGTTGTCTCATCCCCAGGACTGCTTTGTATGCTACTCGGCCTGGCCATGGCAGTGGCCCACAAGGTGCAGCCCCAGAGGCTGAAGGCTTTCTTCAACCAGAATACAGGCGAGGATCCTGCGCTGGAGTGGAATCCTGAGGAAGGGGGACTCCTGAGCCCACGATACCGGTCCACAGCTGAGAGTCCTGAGCCCCAGGACATTCCTCTGTCAGAAGCTTACTCGGAGGCATGCTGTAAGGAGGAGCATCACAGAGAGCCTGACTGTGCCCTATAAGGTTCTTCTCCCTGGTGGACACCTGGACTTCCAGTCTGGTTGCAGATATCATTGGAGCCCCATCAACCTACCAGAACTGACTGCAGGATGGGTTATATCCGATCTGTCCCCAGCCCCAATCTGTAGGTGGAGTCAGAAAAAGAGCCTCTTCCTACTGGTGTAAAAACAAAAACAAACAAAAAGCCCTAATATGCTAAACAGACATTGGGGCTGCCTATAAATCCTGTCTCCATGTTAAAAGCAAGCAGGTGCTGTCCATTTCTGCACAGCAACCCTGTCTTCCCTTGATGCCCTGCCTCTTTGAGGGGCCATTTATTGAAACTTTGCTTCATCTACATAGTGTGTGTGTGTGTGTGTGTGTGTGTGTGTGTGTGTGTGTGTGGTGGTATTACAATGTGGTTCCCATGTAGTCCCCCTCATCCCTCTGTACCTCTTATTTTCCTTTTACCTGGGTCCCTTTTGCCCTTCTTTTACTTGTGTGATCTCTTGGTACAATGAAAGCCCTGGGCAGCAGAAGAAACCAAACTGCTTGTCCCAGGTCTAATATTAACCGAATGTGCTACATTATCTTTAAGCTTCACGTCTCAAATTTGCCAAATAAGATTATAGGTCTTGCCAAGGACCTAAAAAAAAAAAAAAAAATCCCAGGATTTACATTTTAATGCCTTGCTGACATCTACCTTGGCCCTTGGACACTACCTCTTAGTGAATAAACTGGTTAGCAAATGACCTCAGAAATGCCATTCCCTCCTAGTCCACTCAGCTGAGCCAGCAGAGGGAGATAAAATGGGAAGGCGACCTGTCTGGTCACTGCTACTTGCCATCCGCCTTGGGGCAGCTCAGGAAGACGCCGGCTCAGGCGGGTTCCCCTTTGGGCTCACTAGAGGGCGCCCCTCTCACAGAGCCTTGTGGCAAGGCAGAGAAAATGCAGCGGGCTGTTTCCAACTCAGAGAAATCTGCCGAGGACGTATATCCCCCAAGCCTGGAAAAGCCATGGAATGTAATGGAAACAAGTTTTTGTTTTTTTTTTTTTTAAAAGGAAAAAATTTATTTACATCTCACCCTGGGAAACCTTTCCCCGGGCGCAGGCATGCGGCACGTCTGAGGCCGCCTGCTTTTCCCGGCGCCTGCGGCGCAGTGACCCTCCAGAGCTCCCCTGGCCGGAGCCCAGCAGGTATTGCTATCCGGCCTGCAGGGAGCAGAGGCCGGGTAGGAGTCCGAGGTTGAATACCCCTCAAAGGTTAGTGCTGGTCGTTAAGTCCAGGGCTCCGAAATGCTTATGCAGTGGGTTGCTCAGGATGAGAGGCAAGTTCCCTTTCGCCTGGCTACCGTAGTCCTTGACACTTAGGTCCAAGAAGGTGCGAAGAGCGCGGGGTCGAGAGTAGTGGAGACTCACCACCGCCCCTCCGAGGAGGAGGCACAGGACGCCTGCGGCGGCGCGGACAGAAAGAAACGGTAGTCAGGGCTCTAGGCCAGAGTCTGGCCTGCCCCCTACAACGCTTGGGGGCTACCCCTTTCATTTCCTCCCCCCATGCACACGGCAGAAAGACCTCTAATATGGATTACGTGATACATGAGTTCATGCGCTAACTGGGGCAAACCCCCCAGCCCTTCAGAGCCCCCTGCCTCATCTGTAAAATGGGCATAATTGCCTGTTTCTAGGAACTATTAAGATATATTAGATAATATATGTGAACTCATTCTGTAAACGGGAGACGAACACATCAGCATAAATCCCGCCCCCACCCCCAGCCTCCCGGAATCGATCCCCTTGGTCCTTACCGGTGGCCAGGGTGACCCAAAAGGCGGCCCCGTAGTGAGTGGTGAGCATGGAGGAGCCCAGGCGGAGCGGGCAGAGAGGCACGCTGGAGATGGAGGCGAAGGCGAAGATGGAGAAGAGCGTGAAGGCGCCGGTGGTTAGGAGAGCGAGGCCGCCGTAAAGCGGGACCGGCATGGAGAGCAGCACGTTGGAGAGGAGCCAGAAGCAGAACGCCGCCCTGCGGAGGGGACCCGCAGCGCAGTGAGCTGGCTTCCCCCAGCCCCGCTTGCTCTGTGTCCCTACCACAGTACGAAAGGCGGGGCTGGGATGGCGAAGGCGCAGGGGAACCCTCCCGGGGAGTAACCGACTCCCAGCCTTTGCTGGGTCTCTCTGGGTTTCGACGGTCTGTGCGGACCTCAAGACTTTCCGACCCGAGAGGCGGTAATTCTCACGGCCGGGGCAGTGGGGCTGTAGCTGCTCACATCCTGTGCTCACATAGACCTCACATCCTCCGGCCCCGCCCCGACACTCCCTCCCTCCCACGTGCCTTCCCTCCAGCGCTCACCACAGCGTGGCGGAGCCGTAGTGTCCCGCCAGGCGGTACTGGCGGTAGAGCCCGCAGGGACTGCTTGGCGTGAACTTCTCCGCCAAGTAGAGAACAGGATCGGGCAGCCCCTTCTCCAGGGCCTCCGAGTACTGCTCGGCATAGTTCTCACCCAGACGCCAATTGAAGTGCTCATTGTAGTCTATGGTCTCATTCAGCTGCTGCACTGGGGTCCCTGCGACGGGAGGCCGAGGGCGACCGGGGTCATGGAGCTGCGCACAACCCGGGACGCCGCAACTAAGCTAGTACGTGTCGGAAAGGGGAGGTGTGAGAGAAATAAATGGGTTTGGCAGCTGTGGGGGGAAACTCGGATCCACGAGGGCTAAAAACTATTCGAGCCTGTGGGGTCTGAGATTTCCTCCAGCTGCCCCTGCCACACTCCCCCAGCCATGGGGTCTGCCAATCCAGAAGTTCACTTTGACCCAGCCCCCTCACCTGTGAGCGTAATATTAATTCCCTCCAGGCCAACGTGGAGACCAATGTGAGCGCTGACTCGTGCTGCGCTGAAGGCCTTGTAGGATGTGTTGGTGTTCATCCCACCCACTGACCATTGTGCGCTAAAGTGCACGGCTGTGGGGAGAGACACCAGTGTCGGAGGGGACGGTTAGGGAGAGGATTGGGGAGATGGAATGAGGGGAGTGGTCACGGCAGGTAGGACATTGTGCAGAGAGATGGTATGCATGGTAAGGGTGGAAGAGTGGGCACTAGAATGAGCTGAAGAACGGAAAGAGGGTGCAGCAAACAGACCCCAAATCTCCATTTTCCCGGGTGCCCTCCATCCACCTCCATCCTCACCCCAGGTCCTCTCCCCATCTGTGGCACCACACACTCACCCACAATTTCCGCGCCTATGAACAGACTGAGAAGAACTCTCACCAGCCAGAACCAGCGCTGGAGGAACAGGCACCTGGGTCAGGCCTGGTAACTGCCACCAGAGTCCCCAAGACCTCCCTTGACCCCATGCCACCTAGAGCTTTAGTGACCCTGCAACTGTCCCTTCTTGCCCCATACTCTTTTCCCACTTATATTCCTGATGTTTTAAAGCTAAAGTCAGTCTTGCTTTTTGTGCAAGTCCCTCTGGAGCCACTGGCATTTCTGATGTTTTCTAGCCGGGCACTTCTGCCTCCCTAGACCCATTTCCCAGTCCACCCTGCAACCTGGCTCCCTGCCTGGTGTTATCACATCACCTTCACTCCCCCAGCTACCTGGCTCCTGGTCCCGGTCTTGCCGGCTACTGGAGTCACTACTATGATGAGGCTCAGTGAGTCCAGAAGTGCCAGGCAGGCTGGGGTCACCTCCCCCAGGAGAGGGCAGCCCCAGGGTCCTGTTGCCAAGTAGAGGAGGTAGGAATGCAGCCTCTCAGATATTCCTAGGTGCACCAGTTTCCCAAGGAAACTGACAACAGATCAAAATTTCAGGGAGGCCAGGTACTCCTAGACTGGAAAAACAACTTAGGTTCTGGGAGCGGGGAGAGGTGGGGCGGGGGGCGGGGGGAATTGCCGAAGGAAAAGTACTCAGTCTGCTACAGCTTCGAATCCTTTGAAGAAGTCCCTCAGTCCTTAGGATGGGAGCACACATACACATACATGTCAACACAGCACACCAGTCTCAGCTGCTGGTTTCTGTCCTCTTGGTCGATTGGTGAGCAGCTGAAGGCTGAGATCAGAGTGCAGCCCAGTCTGAGGAGAGGAGGGAACTCCGGCAGCATGTGAAGACTAACATTAGCTCCTGGATTACTGGGCTGGGCACCCACTCTCCGCAGCAGCCTCTTGGATGATCCAGGTAGGGTCAGTCTAGAATGTCTTACACAGGGTCTCCACCTCTCCCAGTCCTTGGGCAGGGAGGGGTCCCTGCTGTA
Source organism: Enhydra lutris kenyoni (assembly GCF_002288905.1). Lineage (NCBI taxonomy): Eukaryota > Metazoa > Chordata > Mammalia > Carnivora > Mustelidae > Enhydra > Enhydra lutris. The sequence goes on along the minus strand of NW_019154088.1, from coordinate 13,378,534 downwards.
CCAGACATCTGGGTCTGCTCCACCTATGCTCCTCTGGTTCAACGTTTCATCTGACTAGTCACGGAGGTCCTTGTTACAGTAGCACCTGTCCTAGGTCTTTCACAGACAAGCTGCCCATGACCCTCACGCCCTAGCATCTAGCACCCGCTTACCTACCGAGTGACCACGAATCCCAGGCAAGATGAGCAGGAAGCTGGTGGCCAAGGCCAAGAACACCAGAATGACGATGAGCAATGGCACGCTGAAGCCGGGGGCATGCCGGGGCTGGGGGTAGAAAGGCAGCTGGCCATTCCACAGAGTCATGCTGCAACTGGGCCAAGCTGGGTCCGCTGGAGAGGGAAAAGTGCAAACCTGGCAACCAAGCCTGGGGTCGCACTTCTCTTTACCCTGTTCCCTGCGTTCTTGGACAGGACTTAAGGGGCTGGTCAAGTCTGAGCTCCTCAACTCGCCCCTAAGGAAGCACAGCGGCTGGCTGCCTGCCTTCAAGTGCTCTGGGTTGGCCCAGGCAGGGTTGGGTAGGCAGGAGAGAGGAATTATTTCTCACTGGCAATAGCCAGTTACTTTCGAGGCTCTGTGGTTTGCTCTGTGTTTGAAAGTGGTACAAGACCTGGAGCCCTTTTATAGCAGCCTGGGCAGCTTGCTGGGCGGATGGCAGGGCTTGGCAGCTGGGTGCAGCTCTCCGAGATCTTGCAAATAAGAGGCGGAAGCTACTATGCAAATGAGGGAGCCCAGCCTTCACAGTAAGAGGGCGAGCCTCCCATCCAGATGTGGTCACTTGGCGCTGTTCTGACCTGAGTGGACACCAGGGAGGCTGGCCTTAAAGGATCCGGAGAAGAAGGTAAGGGTGTTGCTGGGGTTGGGCGGAAGGATCTTCAGAGCTGGGAGGGGTGGGGGGTATAGGTATTGCTGTGTTGGGAAGATGGAGCCTGGGAGGAGGGCAGAGAAGCAAAGATTCCAAGAAGAAAGACTTCTGACTTCAGCCAGAAGCTGTAAACCAGAGGTTGGAGGGAGTTTGGGGCCTGATCTTTCCAACCCTCCTATCCATGCACAGGTATTCATCGTAGAGTAGGAGGAGCTGCAGGTCCCGGTTCCCAGCTCACTAACCGCTTTCCCTTCCCTGCCTCCTCTATGAGAAGCAGTTACTGAGGGCTTGGGGATGGAGATTGGAGGTTGGGAGTTGGGGGGTAGGGGAAGGCTGCCAGGCTGGATGTAAATTTCTGCTTGGAACTGAAAAACCCCAGAGGACTGGTGGCCCTGGGGCAGGGGTGGGGGGCATCCTTTAGCCAGTGTTAGTTCTTCCAGCAGGTGGAAAACAGGGACCAGTGTCAGTGCCTACCAGGTGTACTGAAAAGAATGGCATGTGGATGCGGGTTCTTGGTGATGCTTCTAAAAGCTTTGCTCCAGAAACGAAAACAGCAGGCACCTTCCTATGTGGGCTGTAGGCATGGGGGACACCAGCTCCTTGTCTGTCACTTTTCAGCCCCCAGGCGGCAGGGTCAGCATGCTCTGCCCAAGGCCAGAGGCAGTAATGCTCCTGGGAGCTCTGCTGATTGCATCCCTGGATCCAGCGGGTAAGTGTCCGGTGCCCCTAGCTTCGGGATGTCACCCTGCACCTCCTGAGGGTGGGGGGAAGAAACAGATGGAGGCAAGCTACAAGATCGGTCAAATCGCAGCGCCGCTCCGCGGGATGGGAAATTTCCCAGCGCAGCCTCAAGGAGGCTCAGGTGTTGCCTCTTGGGTAGAGTTGGGGGCGCTCCGTGAGCGGGAGCAGTCTTAGGGAGGGAAGCGCTGAGGGGACCGCTCTCTGACCCGCAGGCGGCCAGGACTCATTCCCACTGTCCTGGGAAGTGCAGCGCTATGACGGCTGGTTCAACAACCTGAGGCATCACGAGCGTGGCGCAGCCGGTGCGTCCTGTGGTCTGGGTAGGGGTTAGAGAGATGACTAGTGGAGGGCCCGGCCGCGGGAGACCACGCGTGGAGAAGCGGAGACAGCGCGCACCCCCCCCATCTCCCCGCCCCCGCGGCTGTCTGCGTAGCGAACTCCTAGGCACTCCTGGGGCCAGGAGACCCCCGCGAAGAGGGTCCTGCGGGTGAGGATGGGGATTTGAAGTAGGCGTAGGGAGAAGTCCGTGGGCTTGTAGAGGACAGGGGTGCCTGACAGCCCAGCTTCCTGCTTCCCACAGGCTCCCGACTGCAGCGCCTCGTGCCAGCCAATTACGCGGACGGCGTTTACCAGGCTCTGGGGGAGCCGCTGCTGCCCAACCCGCGCCGACTCAGCGACGCCGCCATGCGGGGCGCAGCCGGGCAGCCATCCCGCCGCAACCGCACGGTGCTGGGGGTCTTCTTTGGTGAGAGCAAAGTGGGAAGACGCCGGGGGTGAGCAGTCACTTAGCTCAGCGCCGGGGGAGAGTGGCCCTGCGGCCCGTCAGCAAAAGCCCGAGAGACGGACTGCAGACTCCCAGGCACCTCCTCCGCCTCAAGCAACTCTTCCAGCCCTTCTTTATCTCGAGGGATTTGGGAGTGTCGAACACTTCTAGCCCTGCTTTATCTCGAGGGATTTGGAAGTGTTGAGTCAGGGATACTTGCTTCTCTAATCTTTCTCTTAACCCCTTACTCCAAACCTAGGAGTGTCATTGGACCTCCATTATAGCTCTAGGACTTGAGTCCCCTGCCACCACTCTCCTATACGTACGATTATATCCTCTTTCCTCCGAAGTGAAAGGAGGAGGCAAGATCTGTTGGAAGACGGGAATTGATTCGGGGGAGCCCTTATATTAATTATATTATTTTGATTCTTACAACAACGTTATGAGGTGGCTGGAGAGGGTACTATATCCCCACTTTGAAAATTAGAAAAAAAGACCCGGAGCTGGTGGCCGAGCTTGCACTCCAACATGCCTTTTGAGTCTTGAGAAACCTAGAGAAACTCCGAGCCCATGGTGAGTGGCGATTCTCATCAGTTTGCCCTGGCCGCAGGCTACCACGTGCTCTCGGACCTGGTGAGCGTGGAGACCCCCGGCTGCCCAGCCGAGTTCCTCAACATCCACATCCCGCCCGGCGACCCGGTGTTCGACCCCGACCGGCGCGGGGACGTGGTCCTCCCCTTCCAGAGGAGCCGCTGGGACCCCGAGACCGGACGGAGTCCCAGTAATCCCCGCGACCTGGTAAGACTAGGCGGCCGGGCTCGCGGGGTCGCGGCCCGACAGGGCGGGGCGGGGCTCCCACCTCCTCTCCCACCGACACCCGCTTCCGCTCCCCGACCCCCGGCTAACCCTGGCGGCTCACCGTTGCGGTGCTCCCGCAGACCAACGACGTGACGGGCTGGCTGGACGGCAGCGCCATCTATGGCTCCTCGCACTC